>NW_028324313.1:8728750-8890000 GCF_058129835.1 Hydra viridissima
TTTTAACTGCTTTAAAAGCAAAAAAGAATTAAGTTATAATAAGCCTAGTTTTTTAAACGCTATAGGATTAGGGATGAAAGTTTGCAACCAACAGGCTTTTTCTCTAGTTTGAGTGTTACCCACTTCAGAAACCTTTTATATAAAATAAAAGGCGTGCATTCTCGGCTTTTTGCAACTATGCAAACATGGAAGCTCTGCTTGTGTTATGGGTGTTATACGTCTTTTTTGCAAAAAACATTATCCATGAGCCAGAAAAAAGAAGCTCCATTTTTGTAACTGAAGTCTACTGAGTGAAAAGCTGACGAAGATCAAAATAAATTCAAATGATGTAAAAACATCATTCACGTGACGTTTCAAGAATGAAGACATGGGTTTGATCCAGTTGTTCGGTATTGTAGAAAAACTGTTTAATCAGCACTTGAAGAATCGAAAGCTGGCTCACTCCATTTTTTGACCATGTTTAAAAACCGGCGTCTACATTAGATCTAGAAGTCCCCCAAAAGAAGTAATTTAATTGCCTCTTAGTTTCGATGATGATTAAAGAATAGCTATGGATGATGGTATGCATTAGGGCACTACTGACCTTTTCAGAGACAACGATTGTGTAGCGTGTGAGACTGCACTGCGCAATGCATCCTTCAGATCTAAAAAGTTACTTTACATACAAAAAATATTTGTTGCGTAAAAGGTTAAAAGATTACTGAAATTTGATGTTGAACAGTTCATACTTTCCAAAAATGTTTGCAACATGAAAAGAGAATGAAAAAGGATTTGGCAAAACAAAAGTTGATTTTTGAAAGTTCCACAAAACGGCTTTTTTTTAGTTAAACCTACTGTAAATGACTCGATGGTCAAAGGTTAATCATTATTAAAATCTATCATTAGAAAGCTACCGTTCGAAATGCATTTACCAAGTAAAAAGTTGACTGTTCTTGGCACAAACAAGAAGAATGAAAACAGTTAAAAAAATGAAACAAGCCCAGAAATAGAGTTGATAATGCTACATATCATAATGATGTGTGCCGTCTACTAAAAAGGCACACATCATTAGGATATGTAGCATTAAAAAGGCTATTTGCAAAAACGAATGTGATAAAAAAATGTTAGAAGAAACTGATGGCATTGATAACCCTTCGTTTAGAGAAAAAATAGACAAACCTTTTGTTGAACAAACTGCAGGATGCTCACAACCAGTTATATTTATAAAACTCTCATGGCTGTCAAGAATGGTAATGACACTTTAACTTTAACAAATCAAAAGAAGCATTTTTCATCCTTATTCTTAATGTTAAGTAAAGCCGTTTTAGCTAATTCTTTAGGAAGTGTTATGTATAAACTACCTCTTAGTGGAATTTATTTAGCAGAGTGAACTTTTAGATATTCTATTGGCTCTAACATCCAACCACTGCCATTTCAATAAAATTCCTCAACATTATTTTTAATACAATCAATCAAAGTTTAATACAAGTCATCTTAATCAGTAGCTTTTAAATTTAGTTCTATATTAGGATGAAAGTCAGCATCTACTACTTTAAGGTCTGTACTACCATTATCTGATGCTTCTGCTACCATAATGCATTTTAGAAACCTCTTAATCTTTGTTTTTGTGTCATGAGAAAGACGATATTTTGTTGTTAGTCGCACAGATTTGAAAAAAGATTGAAGATTATTATATATTTCACTATTAACTAGTTGTATTACATCAACATCAATGGTAAAAAATTTCTCAAAGCAATTTTTCTCTTTTTTAAGTGATAATACTCTTCAACGTTTTTTTTTTGTTTTCCTGGGATATGTTGACAAGGGTATTACCAAACATGAGATTGGGCAATTGCATTCACACCTAATATTTATCTAAAAAACTTTGTCTTTCAACGTTTTGAATAAATAGCTATAATTACGCTTTTTATAGTACTTAGCAATTCTTTTAACGTTGACATTTTTAACTGTGAAGATAGAATTATTGTAAGCAACAGCATTTTCTTAAATCATTTTGAAATTTTGAGCTTTATCCATCGATGCTTTGTGGTTCCTTTCGAGCTAATATCAGTTGCATATTTATTCTCGATCATCCCAGAAAAATTCTGTTCTTGATCATATAGTTAAGGACTTTGAAGCTTGCACAAGTTGGGAAAAGTAAATTCTCAAGTTTCTACAAACTTTAATGAGCAAGATTTTGGATGCTTTATTGTATCACAATACTATGGACAAGATTTTTTGGAACGGTCTTTTACTTTTGAGTTGGTAGAATTCACAATTGAACCTGAAAATATTAACTTTTTATTTCTGAGCAAGACTATAATTTCTTTTTTTATTTAAATGTCATCCACATTTGTTGTTTTGGTTAGAGCATCACACAATGGCACTGAAAACGCTGGTGCTAAAACGCCAAGCTCTTTCCGAGCTCATTCACCAACCTAAGTTTCTATCAATCAGATTGACAGTTGACACTTTTACCGTTAGTAAGAACTGCAAAAGCTTTAGTAGGTGCTGGAACAATTGGCAAGAAATAGCACTTAGTATGAATATCATTTACAGATGACTTTATTCTTTCTACTTGTTTGCTTAAATCAAAAACAAAGATCGAGGGAAAAGTTTTGTAATCAGATGGTGTTATATTTGGGTTTGATAGAAACTCAAATATAACACCATCTGATTGTAAAACAAAGAAACGACCATTACTTGGATATGTAAAATAAATATCATAATTCTTAACAGGATATCTAGTCGAATGCAATTTGAAGTAAATGTATGCCGGATTTACGTTTTCAAAGATGGTTAGACTCTAAAGGTGATCATTATCACTATCTGTCTGAAATCCGACCAAAGCAAATTTAGGTATCTCTGGTGATAATTTTACAAGGAGTCTCCTCGTAAAGTTTGATTAAACAGGTATATCCAACTGACCACACTTTCTCCCCTTCATGCATGAAATAAGATCGCTTTGGATTGCTTTAGTTTTAAAAGTTTTTTTAACATCCACCAATAAACTTGATCAACGGTCACTTTTCCACCAGCTGTTGCATTTTTTCTCACCATAGCATCGTTATAAGACCTTCTTTTAAGTATTAAAGTTTTATACCATACAAAATTTACCATATAAATACCATACAAATATGGTTGGTCTACTAAAATATACTGAAGACCTTTCAAGGTTTCAAGTAATTTCAGTAATAAAGAGTATTACAAAGAAAAGTTGGCTAGATGTTGTGAGTGGTGGCTTAGATGTGCTTGCCTCGGTATCACTTTTTGCTGGCTTAAAAGGATTATTTGTAGCACCCGTTTTATCTTTAATATCAATTTGTTTACGTGCATGCTGCTATGGTTTTTATTGTTACTGCATCTTTATCCCATATCTGATTTAATCCATGAAACCTTGAAAGGTCATCAGTATATTTTAGTAGACCAACCATATTTGTAGATTGAGCAGGATAGTTTATAGACTCAACTCTTGTCCTCTTAGTTGATACTTGACCTCACTAAAAACATGTATTAACCAATTATTAGTAAGGGTAGCATTTTCTTTTTTAGCATGGTCTGTACTATAAGTTTTAGATAATCTACCTTCAATTATAAGTCTCACTTAGACAAGTATAGATATCTTGTAACTCAATATTTATACGTATATTACTTTTGCATCTCTTCCTTGTTCATATGATTGATACTCTTACAAGTCAACACATTCTTCAGTTAGAGGCGTTTCTGTGAAATTTGAAATGCTCATTTTATTCAAGTAGATTATTTTCTTATTTTTAAAAAATATTGACAAAAAACGCTTTTTTAAAATACCCAAATCTGAGCAAATTAAGTTTCCTCTTCATCTAAAATATAATGCCCAAGTTTTGAATCCATGTGTGTATGTGGGTGTGTTCTTTATACAAATTCGCAGATGTGATCTGATCCTTACCAAGTTTTTCACACAGGTCTATTTTTTCCCAAGGAAGGTTTTAGGCTAAGTTTGGAACATCCCGGACTCCATGAAAGGGTGCTTATGGATGGAAACAAACTCAAGCCCCCGCCCATAACTCCTTTTGTTCGGTAAGGAAGTGATAACGGAGCATATAGTTTTAATGTCACTAATAAAATAAAACCAATAATAAACCAAAAAAGTGTAAAGATGTGTTTGCGAATTTTTTATTATGATTTTTGAGGGATATTTTTGGTAAGGTATACGGAGTAAACGAACGAGCGCAACAAAAACTTTGCAAAGAATGTTTTTTCGTTCGGAGAGGAGATTATTGTGATTTATCGAAGTGTTCGTTGCGAAAAAGCTACATTACCACAATGTGGTTTAGTTCCCAAAAACAAGACTACATAGCTGAAGTTGCATTTCTGATTAATACAAATCTCATATCTAACAGCTGGAAAACCTGGCGCGTTGCACCGGTGTAGCGTTTTTAATTTACTGCCATTAAAACTTTACTGCGCAGCAAAATTCCAACGTAAAAATTTTACTGCGCAGTAAAATTTCAACGTTGGAATTTTACTGCTATCGTTATTTTTTTACTGACTTTTTTAATATACAGTTTCTGGCGTTTATTTTTTTGGCGTTTTCAAGATGTACAAAAATATTAACTTTCATGGTATCAGAAAATACTTGAATGACAAAAAGTTTCCTGGAGGTGTAAATGAGAGAGGAAAAAAGGCAAACTTTAAAAGGCAATGTAAAAACTTTGCAATTATAGACAACAAATTGATTTATTGCAAAAAAAATAAGGGAAAATGCATAGCTTTACATAAAAAAGTGAATCAAAATCTGGCCTGGAAAGTAAACTCTCATTTAATGTATGCATTAAACAATAAAAGTTTCATTAAAAGAAAAATTGAAGTACCCTTAGTTTTATAAAACATGTATATTTTTACCCGCCCCTCCCAAAAACTTTAACATCTCTTCTTTTCTTGATGACAGTAAATAAATAACGAGCGCAGTAAATTTTTAACATTAAAATTTTACTGCGCAGTAAAATTATAGCGTTAAAAATTTACTGCGCAGTAAAATTTCAACGGAGTAAAGTATTAATATGACACCGGCAATTTCAGGTACTTAATATATGCGCTACTAAGATTAGCTAATCCAAATGGTTGTCGCATTTGCCCTTGAGTAAATCTTATCACCATTCAATATAATTCTTTCTCTTAAAACTTTCAATTTCAGATATTCATTCACTTTTTCTATCTTTTCCTTTTTCTGTTCTAAAAGCTTTAGAACTAGTCTGGCATCGAAATTTGTATTTGCAACTTCTAATACCTCGCCTCTTTTAAAGTTATTTTATCACCACCGCATCATAGCTGTGTTTTAGTGTTCCGTTCATTTCACCGATGTCCTTAATGGTTGCAATATTTGTTTTGAGGATTGTTTTTTCTGCTCATTACAGGTGTATTTTTAGCAAATCGGTTGTTATGCATTGATCTCATTGAGGGTGGCTTCAATGATAAAGATATTCACGCTCTTTTCTGTTTAATTTTGTTCTCACAGTATATTTTTTATTCATCATATATATATAAATAAATATATATATATATATATATATATATATATATATATATATATATATATATATATATATATATATATATATATATATATATATATATATATATATATATATATATATATATAAAGATAGATAGATAGATAGATATAACGATGAAAGTAAGATAAATATACTTTTTCTTGACATTTTAAACTCAAAAAACATTTCAAACAAAAAACGTTTTTGACATTCCTGTTTGGGGCATCAATGGCAAAATGACTTCTTCTATCGGTTTCGGGGCTTTAAAAAAATTAGAAAAAGTTGCAATTGTCAATTATTTTCTTTTTCTAACAAATTTTCTTAGAGTTACATTTTGAAACACTAATGATTATGAATGTTAGAGAAAGTGCGTTGAACTAATTTTAACTATGAAAGCCTTTTGCATGATTCCTGGAGCTTTTTCACGACCATTTCTTGAATTGCTCATTATGTCCATTTCTTCGTAGCTGCTCTCTTCAAATCTGAAAACACTTACCGTTTTCATGTAACTGCATGCAATTGAATTTAAGTTAACATTGCTTTAATCAAACGGATTTTTTTAAACTCACAGCTTTATATTTTGATTGCTAATTGGCAATTCATCATCTTCCGAAATTGAAAAAATATAATAAAGAAAATTCAGGCTTAGTTTACTATAGCACTTTACTCAACGAGCAAAGTTAGCGTTTAAGACAAAACATTAGTTTATGATTTGTAAATGTCCCAACCAAAATTTCGTTTAGTACGGTAAGTAGTTTGAATTGAAAATTGAACCGAAACCGAACAAGAGGAATGTTGCTGAAACAGAACTTTCGGTTTCGACAACACTCCGATACCTTAGCCGAATGTTTCTGTTGACTATATGTCATCAAAAGCCAAATTACAATTCTACTAAAGAAATAAAGTGTTCTCTGTTAACAAAATGCATCTTCAACGAATAAGAAAGTAATATTATTACGAGAACTAGTTATTACGAATGTGATTCGATAATCGTTTAGATTATTTAGTAGACTTGTAGCATTAGCATTGTTAGTTTTTTTTCACTTTTTACACTTTCAGTAGCATAAACTTCATAGTATGTGCATTTATTCCAATTCATTTGGGTCATTACTCAATCCATTTTTCAATAAAGTTTTTCAATTAGCCTTTTTACTTTTTCCTAGTTTCCCAAATCAAATCTTTTACTTGTCTATTTAAACGAAGTTGGCTTACAAAGACTGCCACAAATGCTCCACAAAACTTTTTTTATCATTTATCGACAACTAGTACTTCCAAACGGACTCATAGGCAGTAACATATAGCAATTACTTCCTGTTGTTTGCAGAGAAAAAGCAATTAAAGTTATTTAGGCATATTTAAAGAGTTCTCCATTACGGCGATAAATTTAAAAGTTTAATATAATGTAAGCTAATGAGCAAAGTAAACTATCAATTTAAAATCAAAGTTAACTTAACCGAGTTTTTCTCATAACCTTTGTAATGCAACCATGGTTTCCTAAAAATGATGAATCCAAAATGGTTACTAGAATGGTTTTCAAGGAATGAAGAATCCAAAATGGTTCTATAGGAATGATGAATCCAAAATGTTTTCTTAGAATGATGACTCCAACATGGCTTTCTAAGAAATGATGAGTCAAACATGGTTTTCTAAGAATGATAGCTCTAACATGCTTTTCTAAGAATGATGGTAATCGGTGATTCGTACTCTGCGTTAAAGCCTGAAGCACCGATTTTTATTGAGATTACCAGTAAGAATGTAATTTAAAATAGTTCAAATACTTTAACAAATAAAAAAAAGAGCATTTATTTCATTAAGCGTAGAGATATCAAAGAATCATCAAACAATACACGCTTTCAACAAAATCTTTCATCTCTGCGGCATCTTTTACCCAATGACTCCTCCTTTCGGTCCCGTTATCCTTAAGAAAAAGTTGTAACTTTAAATATTACTTCCATTTTCAAAACATATTTCGTTCGAAACGATTTTTTAAGCAAACTTTATTATGAATGCGTACAACTAAGTACCTTGACTGTTTTCAACGACGCCCTTTTCCTTTCCCGCGCCCTTTTTTACCACCTTTTCCACGGCCTTTTTTTGGATCGCTCATCATATCCATTTCTTCGTAATCGCTGTCATCAAATCTGAAAGCTGTACTGTTTTCAAATAATTTTATGTATTGAATTTAGTGAAAAGAATTATGAAATAATTAAATAATTGTTTTTGTAAAATAGAAAAGTTTTAAACTCACAACTCTCTATTTTCGTTAGTCATTGGGAAATCCTCTTCTTCCTCTTCCTCTTCCTAAATCAAAAAGATAGACATACAAAATACCAGTTTATATTATATTTTGTTCAACGTAGTGTTGTTACGACTTTGAAATTATTTGACTGTCGAATAAATCGATTAATTTATTTTTCAAAGTCGACCAAAATTGACCAATACATTTTTAAGGTCCACGAAGTCGACTAAAATTCGATTTAGTCGAAACAATTGAATAAGCTTTTTCATTCAAATATTTCGACTAAAAATTGTGAAGCAATATTAAAGTATA
This sequence comes from Hydra viridissima, assembly GCF_058129835.1. NCBI lineage: Eukaryota > Metazoa > Cnidaria > Hydrozoa > Anthoathecata > Hydridae > Hydra > Hydra viridissima. The sequence goes on from NW_028324313.1 coordinate 8,736,815, forward strand.
TGATTGTAATATTTAAACATTATAATCATATTCTTTAATGTTGCTTGACAATATATTTTTTAAATGCTATAAAACAAATAGAACATTAAGAGAGTAAATAAATGAGCTAGGTGGTATGCGATACTTTTATAGTAACATTTCCTTTGTTCTATTTTAATTCTTCTAACTAATTACATGAATTAAAACCGATTAAAAAAACGAAATAAAACGGAAATTACTATCACAAACTGAAGAAAAAAAACACGAAGGGGCCTTTATATCATTTTTTACAACAATTGAAGCAAAAATTTAACAAAAGTATTAATAAAAAGTGGTCGCTTAGGTGGGGGAAAATGGGGTGGCTAATTTTATTTGGGGTGGCAGATTTATAAAAAATTTTCGAATCCTTAACTGAGTACCATAACACATTACTTAACATTTTGTTTTAAAAAGCATCAACTAGTTACTATAACGAGAAAAAGGAGACATTAATGAGATATTGGTTTAAATAATTAGATACAGTAAGCTAAGAATTAAGTTAATGTGATAAAGTAAATTAGGTTTTATGGTCAGATATTTTGGTCAAATTAAAAAAACAGCTATGAATTGTATTCTTGCGTATGGCTCAATCTTTATAAATAATTTATCTTTACAAGATAAACCACTTATTTAGTGAAAAAGTTGAAATTAGGATTTTAGGATAATTATCCGACTAAATCGACTTTAAGTCCATTTGAAGGAGACCCAAAGTCGATTAAATCAACTATTCGAATTTTCAAAGTCGTCTAATTTCGACTTTCGACTAGTAGACTTTTAGTCGATTTAGTCGAAGTCGATAACAACACTTGTTCAACGAGCTAAAATCACATTTATGAAACGAAATATGAGTGGAATATAATTTGCAAAATCGTAAACAAACGCTTCCTAATAGGGAATAAAATCATTAATTAGATAAGCATTCATGTTGAGAAAACAACCAAAAATAGAAAGGAACAAACTTACGCCATCATTATTCACAAACTGATAGTCTCTCTCTTCGTATCTAAAAGCATTTGTCTCTGGTAAATAACATAAAATAAACATTCGATTCATTGAAGTAAAATGAGCGACTTAAAACATGTAGCCATAAACTGAATTCGAAACGCATATAGAGAAGAGCAAAGTAACTTACCTCGGGATGGCTATAAAGTTGTTTCTTGCTCGCCAACTTGGTGCAGCTTCATTATGCTAAAAGAAAAACCAAAAAAACATTCCGAAGATCTGGACAACTCTACATTCAGCGGATAAACTGAAATACTCACCAGGAACTGAACTGAAATTACAACCAGAAGTAGTATGCTAAGTTGACCCATTTTTTGATTGTCTTCCTTAGGTAAAATTATTATATATGTATCGTGTTTGAGCTTTTATACACTTCTTTGAATTAGCCTTACAAAAGCTTAATTATCATGGATGCTGTGTGATTGGATAAACTCCAACCATGCGTGATAAGACAATTCCTCGTTGGTTGTCCGTTTTTATCCATATTCTTATAATTCTTATACTCTGTTAAAAGGGAATTATTTTTTAATAGCCTAGTTTCTTTGAAACCACGGAATGAAGTTTATTTAATCTCTTATATTCACTAATCCTTTTTTAAAAAAATGTAAAATATTTTCAAAGATACAACAAAAGAAGTTGTTTTCCGAAAGGAATTTTAAATTTACATTTTGAACTTTAAACCATTATTTATTTTCAATTTTTGATGCAAATTATCTAATAAATGCCATAACAATTGTAGCTAGAAAGATTGGTAGGAAGTAATGTTTACAAAATAGAGGGCTTCTCTAAGGTGGCAAAATGAATATCAAAAACAGCGAAACGCAAACAAGTTGAAAACTTCTTGGGTTTTTTTTCTAACATCGTTTAGTTTTCACGAAAACTAATTTGATTTTCCTGCTTTAATCACAACAACATTCAAGTTTTAATCACAATAACTCTGAAACTATTTATGAGTTCACAATTTCAATTACATTTAAGCCACAACAACTTATGAAATCGCAGTTTTAATCACTGATAAGTTTAATCTATTCATGCTTTTCAAATTTTTCTCGCCATCTACTTATAAATATGCATTAGTTGGATTTTCATTTACGATTTATAAAGACAAGTAACAAAAGGTCGGTATGATACCAAAACGTAATTTAATTTGTTACTGATTAAATATTGGTAGGTACCAGTTTCGCAAAAACTCATTAATGCCTTTAAAACTCATAACTGACTCCTTTTTTAGATATTATATTTTCGAAACACTTAACAGGTCCGTTCATTAAAAATACATTTTCATAATTTAACTTTTTTTCTATTCGACAGTATATGATTACATTTATTATATTTGTTTTGATTGCACTGTGCTACAAAAAAGCAAAATTGTAAACATTCATGAAAACCAATATAAGTGTCAAAGTAACTGGACAATGCAGATTTCATAACTGAAATCGTTTTTAGGTCCTCACTCACAAATGGGCTATAAATAATTTGATGAAGTGACATTTTTTTGAGAAGCAGGTACAAAACAAGGGAGAAAGTGACATTCTAGCCTTCAATAGAGGCACTTGTGTTTTTATAAACGGTTTAACGCTGGTTATTATCTGCCATTATAAGTTTCTTAAATGCAAAAAAATAAGGATATAAATTCCATTGTAGGATTTATCTTTATAAATGCATGCAAAGCAATATGTCATAGTTCATAAAATCATTACTTATATATTGCGCACACACATATGGGCAAAGTTCAAGTTGTTCAGGTCCCTTATTGGTCACCATGTTACATTAAAGGAAACGTGGTGACTAATATGGTACCTGAGTCTGGAAGAAAACTTTAATTGGGAAGATGTTATGTAATATTTAAAGAAGACTTGCTAAGTTATAGAAGTTATAGGAGAAAATCTAGTTTATGATATTTTTATTTTGTATTTATTTCAATTGAGGCATTATTACTATTGTTACGACATACATTAATATTACTAAAGAGTTTCTCCGCCCTCACATTTCATTCTTATCTAACTTAAATATTTTATACCAGTAGTTCCTTTCACTCATAATAAGTATTGCAATCAAAATTCATCCAAATATATGCTCTTACTATCTAGAGAATCATGACCAAAGTATCTATGTTATTACTAACCTCACTATAAAGTAGCCGAATCACTTTATTTTCTTTACCTTTTCTTTCAAAGCCTTTATTCTCATTTTCACAAAAAAAAAAACTTTTTCGTAAATCATATGCAATTCCAGCTCAGGCAATTGATTTTATCTTCTAGTTAAATTTGTGCTTTTCTTTTGAACTCCTAGTCTTGATTCTTTAAAAACAGATTTTACCGGTTTTCTTTCAATAACCCTTTGCTTCTGGTCTCGACTAGTTTTCGAAAATTATTAAATAGCTACAGAATTTTGAAAACGTTACTCGCTAAACTATTATAGTTTTATCTGTATTACTGATTTATTTTCATAACTGATTTCGATATTGTGACTCATTTCTTTTCATGCTATTATACATCTGAGTCAACCCGCTGCATCGGTTATTTCACACTTTTCTTCGATAGAGTACGTTATATGTTTTAGTGGAATAAAAGTTAGATTGTTGGTAATTTTTCTTGTTTTCCTCACAGTCTAGATTGTTCAGTACCTTAAATGTTAACTTAATGCTACAGAAGTTCAATGCGACTACTTTAATAAATGTTTCATGACTGCTTTTAACTACTTATTACTATTTTTATAACCTGCGAGTGTAAAAGTTTAAAAAAACAGAAGCCGAAGTTAAGTATTTTGGGTTTACCGTGCAATAAAAAAGTCGAACTTTGAATCAAATGTTTATTTAAACGACAGCCCAAGAGCAAAAGTGCACTAACGCTATTGCTTTATTCGCGTGTGTTTTAACTTGATTATGTTACTTTTAACTGTTTTTAGAACTTATACTTTCTATTTATATAAATTTGTTATATAAGGTTAGTATATCTCATTATACTGCGAGAAAATTAGTTTTTATCTATGGTTTAAATCTGCTGTTGGTTTGCAGAAAACATTTGAGTAGGAAATGTCATATTGTTTTTTAAGTTTCCGTAAATCAGCTAAACTCTGCACTCTTTTTAAATACATTTTTCACTTTATCAATGAATTTTTTATGTTCAAAAAGAGTTGCTTACTTAGTAATCTTTCTCAATCAACTAATAAGCTTGAAAATAATAATTTAGCCAGTTCCCTTTTAAAGTGCAAGTATCGAAGCATAGCTTTTGAAGTAAGTGAAAGTTGAAACTAATCTCCTGCGTTTCATGTTACTGCCATACATTTGTTTTACTTTGAGTAAATGTCTCATTCAAGTTTTTCTATTCTTTTATCAAATAAAAGGTTTGCTCTTGATCATCAACCTAGATCGGGTTCATGTACAACCTTAGAATTTATAGTTAATCCCAGTCTCAAGAAACGACACCCCAACAAAAAAAAGAACATAAGAGATTAAATGCGAGTTCGTCGCATACCAGCTACAAATATAGAAATTGTGAAAGCCCTACCGAAGCATCGGCGAAATGGTTGATCTACATAAAATTCTGCTTTGATAAGAAAACGGTTAAAAGACAGGTAAGGTGAAAACACTGCTTCGATGAGACAACAGCGAAATGAATAGCATGCAGCAGCAACAAAATATTCGGTATGCTGGAAAAGTCTAAAAAGCAAAAATAACCTAAACATCCGGTACGCCGAAAAATAATTACAGCAGAACATCCACTACGCTGAAAATGTACCTTTAATTACGCACAAAAAAAAAGGGCTTTAACGAGTTGTATTTTCATGGAGTTATGCTGCAATATAAGTAGTGGTGTTTATTGTCTTTGGAGAACGCTTTAACCTATTGAATTTGCCGTCTGAGTTATCCCTTGATGCTGCCCTCTGTGATGGGCTGTGGAGACCTCTGAGAAATATGTGGAAGCCCCCAGAGACAGGCCCAGCTGTTAATGGGTAAAGACTAAAGGCACGGATTGTCTTCTGCGCTATCTTTAGGTCATTGCTCTGGGTCCTAAAGCGCTTCGCACAGCTTGCGAAAGGTTTGATGTTCGGTTTATGGCCAGGATTCAGATTGCGCGATATATTTTTTTCTATTTAGGGATTTTACTTTCTTTAGGATACCAAGCATCCGACATAAAAATCATCACTAAGCAAGACCTCATAGGTTTGCTTTGAGAAAAATTAATGACTATGTATGAGTCTTAGAATATTTCTAAGTTTTTCCGATCACAAGATTGAGAAACCAAACAACAAACAGCTCTGATTGCATTAACCAAGCTACCACTAAGCCTTAGCCAAAGACTAACCACAACTACTGGTGCTACCACTTACCAGAGACCTGAGTCTTTAGCTTGGAAAAGACGCTTAGCAATGAAGATGGGATCAAGCACTTCGGAGAGTTGGGATTGATAGTAGTTGAGCCAATAATAGTTCCACACGGATGGATGCCAGTCTTCAATATTTACAAGAGTATTGACGAATTTAATAATTATTATTCATCATCCCACCAGGTCATTAAATTAAGAATAAGCCGCTAGATCTGATGGTTGCCATGGAGCCCCGCAGTACTGAAGTGCTGAAGAAGGAGACAGATGAAGGACGGAGAGTTTCGTTTATGCTTACTGTTTAAATAGAAATCCCAAACATGGATGGCGGTGGTGAGGCAGAGTATATTACTACGAAAGTTTGTCTGTGGACTAGGGTTAAGCCAAATCTCAATAAAAATGATATAGTGAAGATGCTCAAGATATTCAAGGCCGTGATCATGGAAAAGCTGATCCATATAGACCGTACGACTAAGTACAGTCAGCATCTGGATGAGCTCAACAAAACAGGGATTGGTTTCCCGTTGAAGGTCACGGATTTTGGAAAATTTGATTGTTTGAACCCTGAGCTATCGGTGAACGTATTCGCATGGAAGAGCGGGTTATACCCAATCAATCAAAGCATGTATGAAAACTTTGCTGTCGACCTCTTACTCCTAGTAAAATAAGGCCAATCAAAAATGGATGAAAGACCTGGAAAAACCTCAAAGCACTCTGATGATAAAGACTGAAAACAATACTTGAAAATTTGTGAACAAGTACCAGCAGACGCCGGTGCCTTTTATAATATAAGCAGACTTTGAGCGTCCTAATTAGCTAGTGGAAGGCGTCTCAGCTAACCCTGATACGCAGGTACCATTTAGTTATCATTAAGTTAGGATTACCAGCGATGGGAAAACTAAGGGACCCTTCTTATACCGTGATGAGGATGCGTTAGAAAACCTCTTGCAAAACCTACGTGTTGAGAAGGCCGAGATTACTGAATTCTTTGAGAGCCTAGACACAACAATGAGCTCGAAAGATCACTTCTTCTATGGGAAAGAGAAAGAAATTTTCATTAATGACAAATCCCTGGATAATTACAAGGTCACTCGCCACAGCTACACAAGTGATAAGTACAGGGGGAACTGCCCATTTTAAATGTAGCTCCAAAAGTATAAGAGTGAGCATAAAAACTTAAATTTCCTGTTGTCTTTCAAAATCTCAGCGGCTATAATAGGCATCTCATCATGCAGGTTTTAGGTAAGGATATGGTAAACGAGAAAAGAATTAAACTGGCTGTTGATTTCTCATAGAATTGTCACAGAATTTCTTCAAAGAATTTCTCATAGAATTTCTCATAGATTGTAATACGCTTACCTTTTATTTGAAATCTTTCATAAGCATTATGACTCTTTATTCATTTTAAATAAGATCGAGCTGGTGTATCTCAATTAAATGCTAATTAATGTTGGGGGACGTCCATAAAGTACGTACGCAGTAAAACCAATGCTTTTGGACCCCCCTCCCCCCTTGTACGCACTTGTACGCTTTTAACACCCCCTCCCCCTCTGCGTACGTACGCGTTATTTATTAAAAAGTATGACCTCCCCCCCCCAAAAAAAAAAGTTTTCAAATCATTAAATACAAAAAAGATCAATTTAGCTATTTATATTTCCATAAATGGTGACTTAAATAAATTGAAAATGTTATGGAAAACAGGCATGAACTCTGCTTCTAATCTTTCATTAGTAATCTCCTTACTGACTTCTTCACTTTCACTTAAATCACTCTCCATATCATTCTTTATTTTTTGTTTTTTATGTGCTTTCTTGTGCCGTTTCATTGCTGCCTCGCTCGGCCAGTATTTATTGCATTTGTCGCAAATTCCGTTTAAAAGCTTTTTTTCCAATGAAGGACAATACAGATCAAATGGTATGATTTCGTACTTTAAGCCTTCTATAAGTATATCTTGTAGCAAAAGCTTATGCGTCAGAGGTGCAAAGTTTGAATGGTTTGATATGTTTTTAAAATATCGAGACGGTTCCATCGCTTTAACCATTCTCGCAGTACTCGTAGATGGCCGGAAATGGAATGAAACGTTGGGGGATGGTATTCAGCCAATTTCTTTCAAACGATGAACGACATAACTTGTCCTGGCATTTCACAGTTTGAAGACAGTATCGCGATTGCTGGCAATGTTTCTCTGCCCAAACAGGATCAGGATTCGGCGGTTTATATGCTTTTCCAACTGGTACTGCCCGGCAATTAACAAGGTAACCGTCGATGACGGTTTATTCCCAAACTTGGGATAAAACGTCAGCCGCTTTTTGGAAATTTTCTACCTCCAGTTCTTGGTTGATTGTCTTCCCAGAAGAATCAAGGTGATCGCCAAAATAATCATGGGGAAGAACTATTCCAGCCAAATCACGAGAAAGAGGTGCCATTCTTCTTTCAATGGGGTTGAAGGCTGAAAGCCCAGCTGCATTCACACCGTGAAGCAAGACATCTAAATCCAGCAAGCGGAAGAGATCAACAGCAGCTGCTAACGTTTTAGGGAAGCGTGGTGCCTCATCTTGAGCTCCATCAGTCTCCATTAACATAATTGGTTTACGTCTAACCCTCTTGGTTTCAAAAAGCTCCCTAACATCAAAAGCATGTGTAAAAGCATTCGATGTATCGTGTTTCCCACTTCTTATGCGTATGAAAGTGTCTCCACTGTAGGATACATTTCCATTATTGTTAACTTCGCATATGCCATACACCGATGGGATTAACTTGTGCTGTGGGCCAACGACATGATCCATAAGTTTGACCTTGTATTCCATATGCATCAGCAACGGCACTTGAAGCCTTGCAGCAGTAAGACCCAACGGTACCCTGGCTTTATCATTATTGGACATGAAAAACTCAGCTTTTGGTCCAAACAATTTGCAAACTTCAAACATGTCATCAATAAAAGATTTGGCAAACATTCCACCATCATTTCTTTTTCGCAGTGAATTTTCTGGACGTAGTAGCTTCACAGGAACTGTTTTTACATGCTTTTTTCCTTCATGAGTTTTTTCACGTCGTGGTAAAAGACGAAGGTACAAACCACTTCTACTCAAGTTGAAGCCTATTTTCGTCAGCTCTTTCTGAAGATCATCCAAAGTGGAGACACTGCGAAGACATTCTGTTCTTCGACGCTCATCTGCTGCTGATAAATTTTGCACAATTTTTATGATTGTTGATAAAAGTTCTGGTTGATCAATTTCGAGCCGTGGTCGTCCTGGATGGTTTCGCATAAACTGTTTCAAAGCACTTGATACTTCAGGGTTGTTTTGACAAACTGTTTCGATGCCCTCTTTAAGTTTTTGCCTCCGTTTTCTTTGTCGTGCCGATTCATGAATCAATCTGAAAACAAAATATTACATAAATCTTTGATTCCGTTATAAAACCTTCTATACTTAAGGTTTCCTGGATTCTGCAAACTTTGTAAATCCTCAATTAGAAGTTCTTATTGACAATTTGGAAAACAAAATTTTGAAAGTTACTGCCTGCTTAAAAGTTTGGTTTTTATGGCCAAGACGTCTGTCTATACTTCTTAGCTCTATTCGATATATCTCTTAACATTTACCTGTCCAAGTTTGTTTTTTCTCTTCTTATGCTTTCTTTCACATTGTCTAATTGTTTCCTCGTTACAGTAGACAAACCAGAATTGCGTAAGATTATCAAGGATGAAAGCTGTAATTCGAGATCTGAGATTTTCTTCCGACTTTTAACTTGTGCCGGATTTGCTCTTTCCTTCTCGTTTGATGTTAAATCTAAATTAGGAAATACCCAAAAATAAACTAAAATAAATTCTTGACAGTTATAGAGATTGGATGTAGAGAAAATGGTCAAGTTGTCCAATTATGATGAATAAAACTATGCAACTCCAATATAGTCGTACAATGTAGTTTAATTACCAATTCGGTTGAATTCAATATATAGAAAATCACGAGAGAAAAAGTTTGTAAATTATTACAAAAAATGGCTTACTAAGTTCAATCCTTTCAGGTTCTGTCGTAGTTGCGTTCGGAAAACTTTGTATTTTATTTGACGAAGGCACTGGATGGATATCTTTTTTCTTTTTGCTAGACGGTGATAAAGCATTTCATCAGAATGACACGATTGATCCTTTTGACTTTTTTGCTTTCACTTTTAATTCGTTTACTTTTTTTTCATACAAAGACTGATCATATTTTACTATTTTCCACAACTCCTATGCGTGCTGATACTGCTTTTGTTTTTCAAGTGTTGAATATGCTTTCTTACATAACTCAAGGAGTTGAAGATACTTTTTCTCGTTCCCAACAAATTCGTTCGACATCTTGGGAGTAAGCAGCTTTTTTTTTGTTGCAACGTTTTCAATTATTCGAATAGGAAGATAAAAGTTTTTGTTTATTTGGAAATAAGAGATTTCATCATAACATTCAGTGTCGTTAAAGCGAAGAACGTAAAGAAATAACCCGACTCAAACTAATTGCAGTTACATTTCGCAATAAAAGTTGTTGGTCTCTATTAGCATTAAAATTGTTGTTTTTAAAAATATTTGTTTTTTTTATAATCAGAAAAAATACATTTAAACTTTAATAATAATTTGAAGTAGTACATAGTTAATAAAAAGTTAATAAAAAAATATTAATTTAAAATAATAAAAAATTAACTTGTTGTAACGTTTTAATTGAAAAGATAAAAACCAGGTTGCGTAATTTAAAAAAAAGATTTTTTACATTCGAAAAGTTCGTTGCTTTTTATGCAGATCAAGTTTTAAAAATAATTCCTGAGAAAGATAGTCAAACCGCGTACGTAGTCGCTGTCTTGAACACCCCCCCTCCCCTTGTACGCATTTGTACGTTTTTTGGTAACCCCCCCTCCCCCCATACCTGCGTACGTACTTTATGGATGCCCCCTTGCAAATTTTATCTGACTTCAACTTTTTGTATTCAGAAATAAAATCTGATAAAAATTCTTGAACAGAATATGATTTATTTTTCCCATAAAACAAACATACTTCAAAAAGCATTTAGTTCTTAAAGCAGCGCAACATTGGCCAGAAATTATCAGTTGTTGATTTTTTTAATGGTAATTCATTAACATTAACCTTTAGTAATATTACATGTTGGTCATTAGCAAATGATGGATTTTCTTTTAAAAATTGCACCATTGTATTTTTTAAACAAAATATGGTAGTAACTACCCCCACATTTGTTTAAACATGGTATAGTTGAAAGAATCACTTGACGAAGAGTGGGACTATATTTAGGCAAATTTAAACCTCGCTTTCTTAAAATACTGAGCAAATTATCTGCAAGCTCTCTGCTACGTTGACTATTTACAAGCCAACTAGCGAACTAAGTCTGCAGGTTTTTATTTCCTTTCATAAAATCAATATTATTTTCAACCTTCAATTCTTTTTCTGTTCTAAATAGAGGTCTGTCTTTGTTAATATTAGAATAAAACTCTGAACTTAAATCTCTTATATCACTGAGACTCAATGTAGCTGATTGGTCTCTAATTAACATATTATTATGATCACTTTCTAATTCATTTTTAAGTCTTTTCACCTTTTTTGCTTATTCTATTATAAATTTTTAAAAAATTTCGTCGATATAACTAATGTAAAAAGATGATTTATTAATATCGCCAACAGGAGCTATTTGCGACATGTGGCGCTCTTGAAAACAGCATTCAAAAAATAGTATCTTAGTATAGTGAAAATAAAGCAATATATTTTAATCTATTAATCCTTTTTGCCGTCGCTATCATTTTGTTAAAATTATAGCAACGGCAAAAAGCATAGTTGATTTTTGTAAAACTGAATACAGGCTTGTTTACAATTATGTAAACTTATAGCAGAAAAACTTTCATTTGTAATCTCATAATCCATATACAAACTTTCTTATAATATAGAAAATATTAATTTATTGCCTATGATGGTATGACAAACTAAATTCAAATAAACTTATTTTATTCTTTAAATTTTACAATTCTAGTTCCAGTCCTCATAAAAATATTTGTTAACATGCTGTGAAATTTGATAACAAAAGTTTTAATAAAACTTAAGGCATTTACGTTTTCACAAGTAAAACATTATAATTAGAAAGTCTTGAAAACCACGTTTAAAAAAAATGACTTAGAAAAAGGTTTTTTTATAAAAAGTTGCTTAGGAGTTGCGAAAGAGCAAGAATTCACATTAATCACAATAAGTGCTTTTTACTATTAAAGCACAAAATAGTAAAAATGTAAAATGGAAAGTTAAAAAAAAAAATTTGTTTTTTCGTTTTTAAAATTTGTTTTTTCGACTTTTAAAGAGGGTATATCACCTTAAATGAAGGAAAAATGATATAACTATGGTGAGAGCAAACATAGCTTGGTACTATTTTGCAGGTAATAATAATTCCAAATTATTCCATAAACCATCATTTTGTTCGAAATGATGTTTGGTGACTGTTTTAAAAGACCTCTTCAATCGTCTAGCCTAATTTTTTGAGCAGAAGAGAGAAATTTCAAGTAAAGAAAGAAATTTTTTAATTACACAGAATGTATTACAAAATACATTTAAGTAGCAATATATGGGGGGCAAGGACATTTCTTAAAAATTCTATTCGATTTTTTTTTTTAGGTCTCAAAAATAAATTACGGAAGGACCAACAAAACGACTCAGGAATGTTATCTATATTTTAAGCGTGGATTATATCCAACAAACACAGATACAGCTATTTCAATATAGGAAAAGATCAGTTTGTTATAGGAAATTACTCTTAGCTACTATTGAAATACATGTTTCTCTTTTCCAAGTTAAGGAAAAGAGAAACATTTTTTATTGACAAATTCGCGCATGTGCACTTATTATCTTTCTATGTCACAGAAGGATAACAAGTGCACATACGCGAATTTGTCTCAAGACTAAATTTGTTTAGAACTCTTCTAAAAGATATGGAAACAAAAGAATGTAGACTTCTAAGGTTTTTTTCACCCAGATTACTTTCTTCATTTTTCACCCAGATTACCTTCTTCATCCCAGATCAATATTTTAAAAACACCTAATGAATTGGTGATGATGCTTTTAAAGGTAAATCCAATAAGATGAATTAATTATCTAACAAGGTGAGCATTAATGGGTCTACACTTAGCCGCAAAATTGTCGCATCACCTATAAACTCCAACTTACTTTTCCGGATTAATCAATTAAAAAGATGATAATGTTTATTGCTACGCCTTTTGTAAGTTTTATTCTGTTTCCCTAATTTAATTTCGAAATTATAGCAGCTTTTCATAAGTAGCATGTTTTGCTGTAATTAAACCTCACTTCTGAAAGAAAATTATGTATTGGTTTTAAATTGTTTTATTAGTACACACGAAAATAGTCATTTGAGCAACGCATCTGTTCCCAATGCTGCGTTCAAGACGAAATTTAAGCCTTGATGAATGTGTTGCGAATGTTACTTACATGTGTAAAGACCAATGATCAAGCGAGATGACTTTGCCAAAGCAGAACACGTGCTACCGAGACCGTGTAAAATGGATTTATAATGCTTTGAACACTGAGAGAACGGTTCACTAATGCACGAAGTCTCCAAATACAACTTTCTCCAAGTACAGCTTGCAGCAACTTGTTCATGGAACTGCTGTTAGTCAAGATACCATTAGAAGAAAACTTTGTGCTTTAAATTTTTGACCTCTTGCAGCAGCTACTGGTCCCAGATTGTCTGTTGATCACCAAAGATACTGTCTTTTGCAATGAGGCATATGAATTTGGAAATACATGGTAATGGAAAGGTCTTATTTACAGGTGAGTTAAGGTTTTGCCATGCAATTTCTGATCGCCGCCCAAGAGTGTGCAGAAGACCAAGTGAAAGATATTTTGCTTGTAACATTCGAAAAACCACTTTATATTAGGGTAGGTCAATTTTACCCCGGCCCATTGCGTAATGTTGCAGTAGTTGGAGGTAGTTAAAATGAGATACCTCAAAAAATTTCAGCGATTTTCGATGAAAAGTAGTTAGCGGATTTAATTTTAAAGATTATTGCGATTGTTCGAAAAACGCTATAAAAAGCGCGAAAAGCGGAAACTAAAATTTTTAGTTCTGAAAATATGTTAAAAAATTTTCTAATCACCTTTTTTATAATTTATGATTCTAAATTTATAAAAAGTTGTTTATCTAATTTAGTAACTTTTTGAAATTATTCAAAAATATCATCATATGAATGGGAATAATATCCTTTTGACATATATGCTTGACGCATCTTTCTGCTAAGCAATTTTGTCAAGATGCAGCTGTGTCGATTCTCAAACCCGTAAACGTAAAGGGATGCTTCCGATACTAGTTTTACAGTTTGCTCTACACTCAGGGAGTGAGATGGGAAGTTCGGAATATCTGGCTTAACAGAATTGTTTATGAAGTATTGAATTTCTTGAATTGTAAAATATTTCGTAGTAGGAGGTTCCGTAACGTCTGTGAGGTCTATCAACTCATACCAGTGATTGGCATTAAAAGTTATTACAGGACTTTTTTTCAATTCATTTTGAAAACTGGTCAAGTTCATTCTATAAATATAAAATTGTGATCAATACTGCGTTATATTTGTGTTTAAAAGAATAGTAAGATAATTTTTTTTAGTTACTCAGTCAATTAAATAATTTTAAAAAATACCTTTGTCTAAGAGTCAGTATTGATTGAAAACCATGATTTCGGATCTTGTTGTCATCATCTTTAATCATGGCAAAGAGAATGTTTTCAGGTCTTAAGCAGAATGCGTTATTTTTAATGTTCTGCTTCACAATATGTATCACATCATTAAATGGGAGAATATTAAGTCGAACGATTGCAGAAAAAAGAAGACGAGGAGAGTCGTGCAGCTTGGATGATCTCCTTATTTCAAACCATGCTGGAGCATAAACTTGAGCAATAAAGTAGATAAGTTTTTTTAAAGACTGGCTTGGTTGATTGTCTCTTGTATATAAACAGAGAATGCGAATAGCTAGAGTTAACCACCTTGCATGGTTAAGTGGACCAATTTTGTGAGCAGCCCATTTGTCGGCAACATCACCAGACCCTATTCTTTTGCAATACTCAAATAAAAGTCTTTGATCACAACTATGGTCTTTCAGTACTTCTTTTGGAATACACCCATCAACTATAGGGTTTGTGACAGGTTCAAACAAAACTTGATGTGAATCCTGAATATTTTCACTAACGCTTTCTGGTCCAGTTGTTACGCCATCTAGTTTTTTAAAAAGAGCTCTTAAAGGAAGTTCGTTTTAATGTAGCGCGCACCCAATGAGATGCAGTTTTTGTTTTAACAACTCTTCAAGTTTTACCACTAAACCACTTAATGGGCCAGTATTGGTAGCAGTATTATTAAGAAGAACTGCCTGAATACTTTCAACACTGTTACATTCTTGTAAAAAACTGAACGTCTCTTTTGCAAGTACTAAACTAGTTGCGCCAATAAAAGGAATTGTTCTATGAGTCAAATAGGTTCCAGTAGATTTTCCATCTTCATAAGTAAATGTGAGGTGATGTTCAGTTTCAATAGATTTTTTGAGCAATTCTCCTTCAGGTGAGTTTATTATGCAAGAGGTTCGAGTGGTCTGATCAAGTTTGCTATCCACACCAAGGCAAATTAACTAATTTTTATTTTCTAGATCTTTACCTTCACTAACTATCTTTATTTGTGCTTTAGCCCTATCTAATTTGCACTTGTCAATCAAGATGTGATTAATATTAACATCTTTTCTCAAAATATGTTTAATGTCATTTAGTAAAGCATTTGAAGAGCTGCACCTAAGTTTGACGAACACTCATTTCTGACTATTTCCATAGCAAACCTGGGAAGTTTAATTAAGCTGTAGTCTCCAGGAAATTTCTTTATTGGTTGCCATTCAGCTTCTTCCTGAAAGAAATGACAGCATAAAAACTTTGCGTGTACTTCAAATATATAAATAAAGTTACAATAAGTTTACCTCAGTTTCAGTTGTTTGTTGTATGAGAGATTCTGCTTTATCAACTACCCTTTGAGATAGTTGTTGTCGCTCATTATCAATCCTCTTGTTTCTTTTGAAAGCTACTTTATCAGCAGATGAAAGTTGATAAGCTCCTTTTGGACCAGTGTTCTGCCTCTGATCTCGAAGATAAGCTCTATCTTCAAGAGGTACTTTCGCGTTTTGAGGGCAAATACATATAATATGTTCTTCTGAGCAACTTGCTTTATTGCATAATACTTTTCTATCACTGCAAGGTACCATATCCAATGAACAAGAGAAAGCAGAAATATCGAAAAGCTTATCCAAATTTGCATCAAAATTTTGTTTGGTACTTGCTCTACCATGCTTGCGATTAATGTTTTTCACTAGAATGAGAAGATCCTTTACCTTTCTAGCAAAAGATTTGTCAGTTATTAGAGGTAGATTAGGATTCACTGCAGCCCAAATTGATTTTTAACTATTTTTAATTTGCTCAGTAACTTCTATGATATCTGCAGTTGGCTTTACATGAATAAGATAGTAGTAGTATTGAATACCCTATCTGTAAGTACTTGGCTCCGTCATTAATAATTCACATGGACCACCACCATACTTCTTTCCACTTGTTTTTCGTCTAATAGGTGTAACTATAATTTTCGGCATTTTTTTATTGTTGATAATATTTGTAATTCTTGTTGAAGTTTTTGTTTACATTTTTATATTTATCTGTTTATTCATTTAACAATCGCCAGATGCGCTAAATTTGATTGGTTGCTGTAACTTAACAAACATTTTTATTGATTGCATTATATATTCAAAATGAGATATTTTGAAACGAGATACTTAATTGGAATTTAAAATTTCAAAGATCGAATTTCCAAATATTTTAGAAACTTACAAATTTAGGGCATAATTGAAAACTTTAAATGCAAATCCGCAAGCCATTTTTAATACAGTATTCTTGAAATTTGGTGGAGTTGTTATTATACCCTAGTTACAGTAACTGCAAAATTACTTAACTTGATATTAAAAAAGAAGTTACTTTTTATTCATTAAGCATTAATTTTCTCAAAAGTAGGTACAGAATGTGTAAAAAAAAAATTTTTCGAACACCAATAATATATTGATGATCACATAGAGGCCTATAATAGTCAAAATAACCCCTAAAAATTGAGTTTACTAGAAACACACTTACTCATGAGTAAAAGCTCATTTTACTTTCAAACTTGGTATACTTGTTCGTGCTACCTGTATCTAGTGCGTGAGTTTTTTTTATTAAAAGATCATGTTTCTATTAAAAGTTATGTTTCAAAACAACTGTATTTTCGAAAAATGTGCTATTAGGCCTCTGATATTAGTTCCCTAACCACAACTTACAAGTAATAAACTTATTTGAAAAAACTCAGGCACTAGCAGTACACTGGATGAATAAGTCCTGAAAAATCCAAGTAGCTATCACTATTAATTCAAAAGTTATGATGTTTTTTGTGAGACAATTTTCTTGAAAAACGATACGTTAGAAAATCAAAAAACAAGAAAAAAATTTGTTTTTGTAAAACCAAAATCCTCCTTTTAAATAAGTTTCTCCTCCTTCTTTATGTAAGTCTTTATCCAATAAACCCTTCTCGATGGCTTTTAGTTTTTTTCTTTTTGATTTTGTCTTATCTAATGTTTTAATAAGTAAATTTTGGATGCTGCGTCGGTTCATTTTTTCAGATATAATATTAAAACAGATACCGGTCTGTATTCCAATTTTTTCATACACTTTAACAAGTCCAAATTGACCTTCGTTGAATTGAAGAATAGCACTATATACACCTAACTGTAGAATTGACCTTTCTAAAAAGACTTGCTTAGGACATTTCATCCAGATAATATTATTCAGGGACTCGTTAGCATTTTTAGTTTCCCCGTAGATGCACTTGCGAAGAAGATCATCATTTGAAAGATCTTGGAAAATCTTTGACAAGATAGGAAACATCCACTCTGGAAAATTAATTTTCTCTTTGCGTTTTTTAAGTTTATTTTTCTTATAACTACACCACGATTCTTCTCCTGGTGGACAAAACATGTGGCGCTTATTTAAGTTAAAAAAGTTGGTACAATGATGAAGGATAGCACCTATCCACTTTTTCATTGTGTAAATTTTTTCATCGTTAGTGCAATTTAATTTTAGACTTCTTCGAATGGCAATACCATAATAATTTGTTATTGAATTGATGGTGTTGTTTGTCAATTTTCCTTTTCCACCAAATGGTGTAGAGGTATTTTTATATTCTTGTACTAGTGCCCTAAGTCGAAAACCTATTCGTTTATTTACATGTCAAATACATTCAAGTTTAACAGGTGTAATACCAAACTGCGCCTCGTAGGGTTTGGAGTTAACAACTTCTTTGTAAGATACTGTGTCTCCATCTCCAAGATACTCATTATAAATTAGTTTATTTCGAATTACAGATTGCTGAAATTTTTCAATAGCACCTGAGGATTCCATTGCTCCTGATGACTTTCGACGTTTAATTTTACAATTATGTGCCACTTTCCAATTTTTGTATTTTGTTGTGCTTTTTTTTCCACCCCATATTAAAGATTGTCTACAATTTTTTGATAAAACAATAACATCCAAACACTTTCCTTTGCTCACTGCTGTCACTACATCGTTCAATGAGGAGTGTCCTCTTTTTTCTCAAGTTCCATCAATCGATACACGGCAAGAATGTATACCTGGGACAATTTCTTCCACTTTTGCTTCATTTGCAGCATTTTGCATTCTTTCTAATTCAGAATTTTCGTATGCAGAAAATAACTTACTAATATTTCTAAAGGCAGTATTAGATATTGAGTGCATATTCATACACCTTGCAAATGTTTTAATCGATTCGTGCCCTTTACCAATTTCTTGAAATGTCATAACCAATCGAACATTAATTTCACTCGGTTTACAACCATACATTTTTTCAGAAAATACTTGTGTATACTTGTGACTTTTATTTTTACATTTTCTACAAAAGTAAACAATTTTATGAGAAAATCCCTTTCTATCATCCAAATTATCAGTTAGTATGACATTGGCTTCCCCACATTCTTGACACTTGTTCCCTACTGCTATCATTTCCATAAGTATTTTAAAGTTTATAAATAAAAAATAATCATCACCACTTCCAGAATGTTCAGCTGGTTTAATGGTAAACTTTTTTTTGGTGATATTTTCTATACTTGCATTTTTTTTATTCCGATTTTTATTCCACATTTATTATTTACAATATGTACAGATTTTTTACAACCACGACCACCAACACCCTTTCTTGATGACTTTCTCTTGTTATTTCGAAGGTTTCCCATATTAAATCTTAATTATTTTACTAGAATCTAACTAAAATGTTAAATAATTTCAACAAATGCATTAGAAAACAGTAAAGTAAAAAAATTATTATAAAAAAGCCTGCTTGCGGTTTGAACTTTGCAACAGCATAACCTATAATTATTAAATATTTAATAACTTTGACGTATAAAGCAACATTAGAATAGCAAAAGAGATGTACTACTTAAAGTTTTAAAGTACATTTAAGATATTAACTTGAAAAATAAAACGGTTACTATCGCCGTTGCAAGGCACTAAAGCTATACTTACCTGTATAAAATTAAAAATATTGTAAAAAGCATAAACAAACTTAAAAAAAAGTATATGCCACGAGAAAGAGCAATAAATTTTACATTAGAATATCTAATATGCCAAAAAATCAATTTTTGAAAAAATTTTGACTTTTGATTATGTAGGAACCACCTTAACAGCTCGCACAGAGCTTTTTATTGTTGATGGTGGACGTCTGACTTCTTAACAATATTTAGCAGACATTTTAGAACCTTTTGTGGTGCCTTTTGCACAGGATAATGCTAGACCACATGCGGAATATGTTCTTACTGAATACTCAAATAAAATTAGTATTCAAGCTTTGGAGTGGCCAGCATACAGTCCAGATATGAACCCAATAGAACATCTTTGGGACCTAATGGGATGCCGTGTTAGAAGCCAACATCCACCACCCAGAAGCATAGACGAGCTGCGACAAAATCTTATCCGCGTGTGGGAAGATATCCCTCAAGAAACGATTAGATCTCTAATTGAAAGTAAAAACATCAAGATGTGGTAACAATAGTTATTGATAACTCAAAAATGCTTTAATATAAGCTGTATTAGTGTGCATTACAATAATAATCATTTTACTTTATTTTATTAAAGGAACCATATTTTTGGCATAAATTTTTCACAATCCACAAAGTCAATTGCATTATTTTCATCGAAATAATTGTATTCATGCGTTCTTTTCTTAATATGTTTGTAAAAATATATTACAATATTGACGACAATTAAAATAAATCGAAATATATGTGGTTCTTTAATTTTGAAGTTAAGTATAGATGCTAATAGGAAAGTCTTAAAGTTCAACAACTTCTGTCACAAGGTACATTGCTATAATTTTACACAGTCGGTCATCTGTTGTGGAAAACTTTTTAGCATTTTAGATTAGAAATTAACCTAATCAAACTAAATAAGATTCTACGCCATATTTACCATCTCCAGCAATAATACCTTTGTGATGGCAACAAGTTGCCTTAAATATTGTAATATTTTTATGCCCTAACTAAGAAATCGGGACCTGACGGAGTTGCTTACTTTTACAATTCTTTGAGTAACCAACAGCCATATTAGTTTTTGTAACCAGTGGTAACATGGTTACATTTTGCAGTAACATTTATTTTCCATTATTCATGTCTGTTACCAGCATTGTGGTTCTTTGCCAGTAGCTTCTTCTGAACTTAGCAAACAACTTTTTTCCAGATCAAGGTTGTAATGTTTTGATTTCCTGACACAAATCTTAAATTACTGTGAAGAGGGATATAGAGAAAATTTATGAACATCATCTTTGTGTTTTTAATTCTCGATCGAAGAATAGACCCAAAATACCATATGGACAGGCATGTATAGTTACATGAAAGTAAAAAAGTCACACCATTAAAGTAAGATTTGCTTAAATATTGAAGGCACTTTGGTGCTAAGTCCAAAGGTTGTAAGAGAAAACATTTGAGTGACTTACATTGTATTATCGGTAATGACACATTTCTTTTTGTATATTGTTATTTGTATATGTTAAAAGAAAATTTACGAAATAAATTGTTAAGATCATTTATAAAGTAAGATTAGTAAGAAACCAGTGGTAAGTATTAGTATTTTGTATATATTTCGAACTAGACATAAATATTAGTGCTGCTAAGTCTCATACTTTTATTACCATATCTACGCCACGAACAATTTCACCTCAACGACATCACACCATTATCTCATACACATTCTCACCGCTCATAATTATCACACTTAGAAAATCCTTTTTTCACATATTCATTATATAAACATAATAGAAAATCCTTACTACTGAAAAACAAAGCACAAGGTTTAACTTTTTATCTTGTACCGTTTCCATCTCAAATATAAAACCATGATGATTGGTGACTATTTTAAAAAAAATGTAAAATGAACTATTTGAGAAAGTTAAAAAGAAATGGCACGTTGACTGAACTTGTTCAAGTATTCTCTATTTGCTTGAATAGCATGGCATTACGGTGTGTCGATTTTTTTATTTTACATTTTTGGTCGTTTTATACGTTAGTCATATTTAAATTTTTTTATGTAATAGCGCTGATAACCATGTACACCATCCATAGGCGTAGGAAAATAGTAAAACAAATGAAAAGTATTTATAACGATAAAGGTCAAAAATTTTAGCTATTTAAACTTTTTTGAAAGTCTTTATCTACTTCCCTACAGTTTTACGAGGGTTGCCATATCTTTTTTGCTTCTATTTTGTTACATTAAATATCTACCTACCAGCTGAGCATGTATAAATGGTTCTCTTCTCTCATGTGTGTAAACATGGCTTGCAGTTACCAATTTGACACATCTCTTAACTGACTGCGTATGAAAATTCCAGTGAGGAACTTCCATAGCATAGTTTACAAACTCCTTGATTGTGGCAGAGGTAAGAGTGCAGGAAATTGGACGCTCTTAAGTTACACTTAAATTCTATGCTGTAAGGCCTGATAGCTGTTTAGCATTAGGATTTATCTCAGGTGTTCTTCTTACTCGGAGAGCTTTTTTACCACGTCCTATACTAAAAGCAAGAGCTGATTTCCATAAGTACTTAAGTTTTTTGAAAATTATTTTTTCATGAATGACAACAGTATATGTAAAAGTACATATGCTTTCAACAATTGGCCAAGTAAAGCGGGTTACATATCAGTAACTAGATGATCTACATTATAGTTCCTAACATTTTTATCATTAGTTTTTCTTAAAAACATACCATACCTTAGCATATCTCGAGCTTTCGGAAGCTTAGATGTACGAAGATCTTTTCCACTTACTACAAGATTGCTCATTTTAATAGATAGGGCATTCCTTGTTCTTTTTAAAAATTTTTTATCAAATTGTTTTCGGAGCTTTCCTTTTGGTCCGATTATGACGTATTGATCACTTTTTATAGAAAAAAAATAAGAATTTGCGAATTATTGGTTATAACCAAATATATGTAAATTAAGAATCAAAGTTTACCAAGCTAGCACTAAAATGATTTCATTTTTTAAAATATCATTTTTCTTAAAAATGGCGAAGTTATATTTTTTCACTTCTCTTTTTTTCGAAACTTGAAAAAGTTCATTTTACCTTAAAAATCGACACACCCTATCAAGGCATGTTAATTATACAGACTGTCAAGTTCGCAATTTATCAACTTTTTTTCAATTTCTTCAATTTTGAAAATTGAAAATATTTTAAGAAAATAAAAAAATATCACAGCAAAAAAAGACCAATAACTGAATGAAAAAAAAGAAAAAAAAGAAGATCTGACAATAAATAGCTATGATATTTATTAATGCATCAATACAAAAACAAACGGAGAGAAATAGTCATTTTAATACTTCTAATGATCTTTACTATATAACCTTTTCAGCAAATCAATTAATGTTAAAATCTGTTCTCATGTTGGAAAATAATTATCAAATGATTTTTACAGATTCAAAATCCATCTCGACATTTTTGAGTTTTAATATCAAATACACCCATGCTTAAAAAGAATCTGGAAATCCCATCAACATCCTAAAGGTAAATGGTATTCATTTTTAAATATTAATTTTTTTTTTTTTTTTTTGCAAATGTATCAACTGGAATCAAAGCTATTGAAACTTCATCAAACGGAGTTTTTCTTACAGTCTTCCACAATTTAATTAATGGAACTTGGATAAAGATGACTATTCAAAACAGAAACTTGTTTGATCCTAGAGGAGAAATGTAGCTCTGACAGTGTAATTGTGCGTACACACAAAAGATTCTTGTAGCGAAGCTCATGCAATAAATAAATTATTTAAATCGCAAAATGATTTGAATATATTTCTTGCATTATAAAAATAATAGTTAAAAAGTAAGGAGCCAGTAAAAGTTTTATTAACTTAAAGCTATGACCTAAAAAATGGAGAATTCAATCATTTTGGGAATAATATTACAAGATCAATTTAAGCAACTCATTAGTGACAAACAGGCTTGTAATAACTGTAAGTTGTAGAGTTTAGTGAAAACAACTAAATGAGTAAGGTTCTAATTTGGTGACAACGATAAATGAAAATGGAAAGGAATATGCACTTGTTTATTGCTGTGGTTTTAATGTGCGTCATTCTTGCTAGTTATTGACAAAAGTCACACGTTGTAGTTTTCTTATTATTAGAGCGTTTTTGTAAAAGGATTATTAATTATCGACAAGCTTTGCAAGTTGCATTTTATAGCATTTTATAGCATTTTATAGCATTTTATAGCATTTTATAGCATTTTATATGCATTTTATATATATATAGGAAACAATTTTTATTTTCGGCAGTTGGTTGAGAAGAAAGAATTAAAAACATAAATGGCTCTTAAATACGTTGAACAACAAGCTAACCGGACATGTCGATCATTTTCGGAATATGAAGATGGACAGCGAAAGCGATTTATTTGACAGATGACCTCCTTCTTCGTAATAAACAATATAAATTCAGATCAACATGTAACGTACTTTTTTGCTGCTCCACCGTTGAAGACTTAAAAGAGAATGGAAGAATTGACAGCACCAGAAGTTCCAGAGAACGTTTCGTACAAAGAACTGGTGACGAAATTCGAAACGCTGAAATGAAGAAAATCATCGTTAATCTCACGGTATGAATTTGGTAAAACTTATCGTGGCAATGAAGAATCTATACAGACGTTCGCACATCGAGTGATTCGAGCAGCTCAAGATTGCAAGTTCTTGCCCTCAGAGAGAGACAGCCAACATCGTGATCGATTCATTATTGGAATTAATGATGGTGCTATTCTAAGAGCAATTCTTCGGGGAGAAGAATGTGTCAAGACTGCATCCGTCGTTGCACAAACTAAAATTTCATTCTTCGTGATAGCTTGTCATTTCAGACTGGGACTGAAATGACAAGTTATAAACGAAGAATGAAAGAAAAGTGATGTTACAACTGTGAATCATTCGATTACTTTGCATGTGAATGTACCTCTTTATGCAAGAAATGCTGGCATCAGCATGCTGCGAAATACTGCTACAAACGTCAACAAAACCAGGAAAGCTTAAGTGGGACGATTTCGCATTAGGTATTCCTACAAGAAATCGTCCTGAAACAATACTACCTACTATCGGCTTGGTAATAAACAGAAGAAAAGCTACAGCGCTTGAGGATACTGGTTGTTCGCAACCAGTCATCACCAAGAAGTTACTGCCGTCTGACTATAAAGTAGTTCGTGTAGTAGATGTTGCAACAATGAGCGGAGTAATTCAATGTGAAGAAGTTAGTGTTAGAATACACCACCCAACGAACGGATGCTTGGTGGATGCGTTGTGGATGAAATAAAAAACAAATACGACATAATTATGGGCATGGATCTAATAAAGAAAAAAAATCTAAAATATTGTAATTCTGTGATTAAGCTGTCATCGGTAACTCGTGTTGCAACAATTGAAATTGGAACAAGTAAACCTTATTTTGATGGCAAATAATGGATTGTTAGTTGGGAGTAGGAGAATGAACCTAAAATGAAAAATAGAACAAGTCAGTATAATGTGTCTGACCAATGTTGCGAGGCGTTCAGTAACGAAATAAATGAATTTATTAAAGTAGGTATACTCATCAAATATGACGATGAAGTTATGGGAAAAGCTAAAGGTCTACTACCGTTGATGTGTGTTATTCAAGATAATAAAAAGAAGATAAGACCTGTGTATAAAAGTATTGGCCTTACCAAACTGCCATTTACAAAAATCAGCAATACGCACTTACACGTTTGGGCTTTGGTTTGAATTTAGCACCAGTAATGATGAGCTCAATATTGTGATATTTTCTCCAACAAGATTCTGCACTTGCAAAATCAACAAGAGGATTTATTTATGACACCCTTACAACCGATGGAATTGGAAGAAAACTAGTGGCTCATTTGAAAAAATGGGACCTTCATGCTAAAACTCCTAAATATTTTGGCAAAAAACCAATTCGTGCTCTCGGATTGGAAGTCACAGTAAATCCATTTGCAAAGGAAATGTTTTGGAAGAGAGGACGTGAGATTCCCATTGTTAAAACTGTGCTTACCAAGAGGGATAAATTTTCATTATGTGGTAATCTGGTTGCCAATCTACCAGTTGCTGGGTGGTTGAGACTCGCATGAAGTTACATAAAAAGATGTACAAACGAAGTAGATTGGGATAAACCTGTGGATAAGCATGTTATTAAAATGATGCAGGGAGTTGTAGATAAAGTCGTAAAATGCCATTCGGCAAAAGGTGCGTGGAATGTTAAACCAAATGCATCTTTTACTGTATGGTGTGATGCAAGGCAAAATGAGTTGTGATAATTCAAGGTGACAAAAAATAGATGATGTGACGTGGCTCCGACCAAAGTCCAATGCGATGCATATTAACGTAGCTGAATTGGATGCATGTGTTGAAGGTTTAAATATGGCATTGAAATGGAACCCAAATAATTTCTCTATTAAAGTTGATTCTCATAGTGTATTCAGTTGGTTAAATTCTAAATTGACTCGTGACAAACCTGTAAAATGTGCTGGGCAATACGAAATGTTAATTCGATGAAGGCTTCAAATATTTGGAAAATTACTCAAGGATTATGGCATAAATGTAAATGTTACATGGGTACCAACGACAAAATATTCTGCAGATGAGCTCACAAGAGTGCCAACAAAATGGATAAAAGCAAAGTTGCAACGCCAGAATGTGATGTCATTTATAAGTACGATAACCTGCAGATTCAGAAAATTCATTCAATAGCACACCTGGGAGTTTCTAAGAGTATGGAGATATGTACGTGTGCGGGTATTCACGTTTACAGAGACACAGTGAAACAGGTTGTCGCTGAATGTGATGAATGTTATTCAATATTTATATTCAAAATTTATGTTCAATAGTTGATCCTAATGCAGTTTTGTGGGATAAAGGAAATCTTGCTGTTAGTAAAATATTGGAAGGAGTAGCCTGCGGTGCTACTCATGTCGGTTCGGTGCTATATCTCACCTGTATTGACTGTGGCCCAAGCAGATATACGTTATGGACACCCGTTAATTGACGAATAAGAAGCAATGTTTGTTAAATCTTTAGAAGCAATATGGTCATCACTTAGACCTCCTTCTGAAGTTCTCTAAGACAATTTATATCATTTAGATCTCAGACTATGCAAACCATGGCGTTGAATTGGGAAATAAGACTTATCTATCGGGCTGTTGAAAAACCATCCGGAAAGGGAACTGTTGAAAGAGTACATCGGATGGTAAAAAGAACAAATGCAAGAGTAAAATGTGGTATACCTATGTCTGTATTCTTAATCAATAACGTTCCATTTAAACACAGCACACCTTTTGAAATCTTGAGTAAACATTACAAACGCGATCAAATTCCTGGAATCCAAAAAGTCGAATCAACACAAAAGACATTGACTGAGCTTCAAGGATGGAAAGTCGGAGATAAAGTGTGGGTGAAACCCAAACATATGACGCCATGTACACAACGATGGTTGAGAGGTAGAAATGAAGTATTGTGACTCTGCATAATGGATAAACAGCTGACGTTGAAGTCAACGGACATACTTTACCGAGACATTTTTCTCATCTGCAGAATCGCCGGGTAGACAAAAAAAAAAGAAATATAACAGCTGACGTCGATTGCGATTTGAAACTATTGAAAGCTCCCGAAACGAACTTAAAACACGTCTTCAATGAAACTCAAAACATTTAAATATATTCTCCGGATGATGACAGAGCTGACAATGGTATGGACAGCGCTAATCAAAACTATCCAACTGATTGTGAAACAGAATTACAGACTGTTTGATTCACTCGCTATGGAAAAAGAGTACCTCCTTATCGGAAGTATTATGATTATGAATGAGCTCATGTTGAGCTGGGGGAGATGTTGAGGTTTTAATGTGCGTCATTCTTGCTAATTATTGACAAAAGTCACATGTTGTAGATTTCTTATTATTTGAACGTTTTTGTAAAAGGATTATTAATTATCGACAGGAGTCGCAAGTTGCATTTTAAGAATATATATATAGCAAACAACTTTTATTTTCGGCAGTTGTTTGAGAAGAAACAATTAAAAACATAAATGGCTCTTAAATGCGTTGAACAACATTTATCCAATCTTAACAACAGGTAGAAAGTTAAGAACGGGTATGAAACATGATAATGAAAATGTTAATAGAGCGGCTGAACAAATGATGAATGATGAAGTGTGCCTTGTTTCTGATAAAGCTCATCAGTTTGGATAGTACATACCATCTTAATGTAGAAGAAGACCATGAGAAGTAAAAACGTACTCATTTTCTTCTACATTAAGATGGTATGTACTATCCAAACTGATGAGCTTTATCAGAAACAAGGCATACTAGAAACGTACTCATCAAAATACTAAAACCGTACTCATCAAAACTTATCTATTTTTTATTTATACATTTGATTATATAAATTATATTCATAGTACTTTTACTTTGTAATTTAGAAACAATTAGTGCTAGGTCACAAAATATACATTGACCATGTAAAATTCAGCAAATGTAACAAATCACATGGTATAAATAGATTTGTAAACGATCTTTTGCTGTCATTGGTGGGAAACACGGACTATCTAAGAAGGGTTAGTTTTTCTGGCAAGCAAAGTAATGCTCACTCTGACTAAGTAGCAAAACCCAAAATTTGTCAAGACCTTGTTGATGGTGTTGTTTGTAAATAGATGTAGCATATGAATTTTTTTATTAAACGAAAGAAATCAATAAATAATCGAACTCTTTAGTATTCAGATACTGGGAGTGTCGTCAAAAGATGTGCGAACAGCAATCAATATAAAATTAAATATTGCGTCGAAAGTTAAGAAGAGTTAAAATATGATAGACGTTATAAGAATGTACTAAGTGTATTTCTGTCTTTTTTGGTTATATTACAGGGTGGTCCATAATTAGTGTCCCATCTTAAAGACTCAATTCCTTCAAAACTAGGAATGGAAAACACATAAAACTTTTTGATAAACAATTTATTAACAATATCAAATAAAATTTAAAGATTTTTTTCGAAATGTCGACCATCGGCTTTCACGCAAGCTTCAAGACGCTTTGGAAAGTCATCTACGGTGGCACGCAAGTAGGCGGGTGAAAGCGAATCCCATGGTTTTTGAAGCGCTTTCTTCAGAGCATCAATCGTTTTATGCGGTTTTTTGCACGCTTCAGCTTCCAGAACACTCCACACTGAGTAATCCATTGGATTGCAGTCGGGACTACTTGGAGGCCACTCATTGTGCTTGATGAAATCGGGGGTGTTTCGGCCGAGCCAATCTTGCACAATTTTGGCTTTGTGGGCTGGAGCACTATCCTGCATGAATGTCCAACAATGTCTACGAAGCTCCTTTTGACTCCATGGAAGTATTTCTTTGATCAAAACGTCATTCAGATAGTTTTGGGCTTTTACTTTAACGCCTTGTTGAACAAAAATCAATGGTGTCTTCTTGGTGGCACTGATACCCGCGAACACCATTACTGAAAGAGGATGTGATGCCTTTTGTATTGTGATATTAGGCTTTGAGGAAGCGTTGACACGATCATTCTGCACATTGTAATGTTGTTGAACTGTAAAAATCTTCTCGTCTGTGAAAACGATGTTGAGATGAGCGTTGTTGGCGAAACGGGCGAGGAGATCCTTGCAGCGATCCTTGCGCTTCTGCTTTGATGCCTGAGACAAAAGCTGTGCAGGATTTTTCTTGTAAGCTGTCAAATTTAGATAATCCTTGGTAATTCTTCCAAGAGAACTTCGAGAAATTTGAAGCTGTTTGGCCATTTGTCGCATACTGCGTTCTGGGTTGCGGCGCACCCGTTCACGAACTTGCTTGATTTTTGCATCAGTCACCACGGAGCGCTTTCTTCCTTTGCGTGGACGATCTGACATTGTTCTCAATGCTTTGAAGCGTTGAATTGTTCTATAAACAAGCTTTCGCGGCACTTTGAGTCTAGTCTGGATGTCGCGTGCTGAAACTCCTTTTTCATGAAAATCAATAATACTTTGCCGATATGGTGATGGTCTTGTCATTGCTAAAAAAACAAGTAAAGTGAGTGAAGGCAGCAGTAAATAGATCAAAATATATAATAATATCAAAAACCAAAGCAAAATTAATAGTTTTCCATCCCTAGTTTTCAAGGAATTGCTTTTTTAAGATGGGACACTAATTATGGGCCACCCTGTATATATAGTCATTTGTTTTAAAAGTTTATAAAAGCACTTTTTCTTTTTTTTTCTCCCAATAGCAAATATTCCTTATATGTAATATACAGATGGTTTATAGAATATCATAAAAAGTCTATGAAATTGCTATAGGTAGCAATTTTATTGTCTACAATATATGTAGTATATATATATGTAATATATGATGTAGACGATTATCGATGGAATATATTCCAACGATTCTATAGACGATCTAAATGGTAATAGAAAATATTTTCTATTCATTCTCGAAAAATACGATCTATAGAAACTTCTATAGACTTTCTGTAGTTAAATTTCTATAGACCATGTTTCAAAAGCCTATAGAAAATAGTATTGATCTTTTTTATAGAAACTTCTATAGACTTTCAATTGCATTTTCTATAAACTTTTAGTAGTTGAATTTCTATAGAAAATATGTTGCAAAAGCCTATAGAAAAAAGGATTGATTTTTTGTATAGAAAATCTATACAAAGTTTGTCCTGGGATCTCTTTTAAATTAAAAATTTTAGTACCACAGCACTTTGAGGTAGTGTTCAAAAGTTGCACTTGTGTATTGTTAGTTACTGCATAAAACTTGACGGTTCACGGACACCATGTTTTTTTTTGTAAAAGGAGACTGATATTAACCGAAAATCAATATATATATAATTTTTTCGTTAATTAACTAAAAACTATTAAACATAAACCAACCTATCATAAATAAGTTTAAGAGATTGGTATTCAAAGTTAAAAGTATTAAATATATTCTGTTAGGTTTTGCCCTCTCTCTCTCAACGAGATTCAGGCAAGTTATTTTTCAATTTAGTTTTCGTGTTTTTATGATTCTTCAAATGCCAAGAGTTCAGCTGACCGTGCTCTAAACAGTCAGCATCACGAGCAGATAGTTTTCTAGAAATACGAGAAATCACAAGGTGGATGATAATTGCGGTTAACTTGATCCAATTTTCTGAATGACTGAATGAAATGGTAAATACGCTAAGATCCATCCATAGTTGAGGGATGGATATTGATGCGCAACCAAGATGCCACTTACACTCCAATAACGAACTCAGTTATAGTACGTAAGTTTTCTGATATTTCTATGACGGAAACGTACATTCTTAATATCCTGCTGGCTGTTGCGAACCTCCAAAAGTGTTTAGGAGACCTGCATTGCACATAGCAAAGCATTGAGTACACATGCCCGAGATAACAGTAGAGTTTTGTATTTTAGAGATATCTGGTCTTTACTCAAAAAGGATATATAATCTGATGGGAAGGTGCAGTTCACTGGCTCCAAAAATACCACCAATGAAGCAACTTTAAAAATAGCAGCTCAAAAGCATTCAAAGAATCTCCTAAGGAACAAGTGTAGGAAGTAGATCCGGAGTTATAAAGGTAAAAGGACTCGGACAACTGGTGGAAAAGCAGTTTTTTGAAAGGTAGTTTACAAACAGCCTATTGAACTGCTTTCCCTTTCTTCAGTTTAATAGGACCGAGTGCTACATTTGGAATACAGTATTTATAACAGTTTCATCACATTCTAGAACAAGAATATGGTTTAAACTTCCGTGCATTTTAGCTGTGATTTAGTCAGCTTGGATTTTGTAATCAATCTGGTAAGGCTTCTGTGTCCCATATATTTCTAAGCTTGTGTCCGAATGAAATTAAAACTGTGCAGAGCTATTTATACCCTTTTAAATCTACAGCTTTTAAAATCGTGTATTTTGAGAACAGACGAAAATGGAACAATCAGAACTCAGAGAAAACGTAAGCAACCAATCAAAAACAAGTTTCTGTAAACAATCTAAAAATAGCAAACAATCGGAAAATTCGCATTCGTTAAGATTGCAAATAAGACAGGGTCAAAAGTCCACATTCATCGCCTTTCAGCGTTATGTAGTAAGAAAGTATCAAAATTTACAATGTGTTTTGCTCGCAAGCATTACAATACCTTTGATTGTTTTTAATTGTGTTTTTCTATATAAATTTAAGTAACGGAAAAATAGTGTAAAACAAAATAAATGTTGTGGGAAGTGAAATGAAGTGTCGGACGACTCGCTTTACGAACCGACGCACTTTTATTATTCCAAAATTTGCGGTGTTCCTTCTTCTGTGAAAGACAATTTCAATGTCGTTAACGCATTTTCCTTACCTTTTTAGGAAAGCGTGGTGAGAAACTCTTGAAAAACAACTCCGTCATTCATTTACAACCTATGATTATAAATCTCCATATAATCATATAAATATCGACATCATATGAAAAATTGGAACAAACTTTCGACATTTATTTTTTTGTATTTGCGTTTTAGTTTTTGAAGTTTTTGAAGCGTTTTCCAGCGGAGTATCTGCTAGCCCTTTAAAAACTCAAAGTTAAGATCAGAAAAAAAAAGCATTCGCAAAATCAATTAGAACAAAAAATCGAACAAAGTAGAGAAAAGTTTTCAAACTTAAGGACTGAGAGAAAATAAATTTTTTTTGGTACGATTATATTCCTTTCTCGAAAGATGGTTGGAGAGCAATTTAATTCGGGGAATAAGTTACATTTTCCGTTACCGAGTGTGTTGTCGAGCAAAAAAACCTCTATTTGAAACAGTGGAATGTGTGATAGATTTTGATTTCATTCCAACTCATTTTCAAGCAGAGATATTAAAGCTTTTCTTTTAAACAATATCAGAATTTTTAATATAATCCTAATACCAGCACATATGATAGTTTACACAATTTTGCAAGACATGGTTACAAAAAGATTGAAAATGGAAGTTATGTTTTGAGAAATACATACGAGTTTCGAAATCTTCCTTTTTTATTATTTGTAGAATATGATAATAATCCGTCGGAAGACAGTGGTTGAGACAAAATTGATTCTGATCAACGAAAGTTTATTCATTAACGATTTGTATCAAAACGGAAAAAAGTGGTGTTCTTAAACAAATTAGAATCACTGTTCGGGACAAGTTTTTAATGCTGATCCTAATTCAAATATTTTAATACCTGTTTAAAATATTTACACGTTAAGACAAATTGGAGCAATTTAGGACACAATTTCAAAGTGCCATATTTCAAGAACGAGTGTCTGTCTATCGAAAAAATGTACGATTATTTATGCGGCAAAAACGATGCTCTATTTAAAAAAAAAAACAGAAATTGTAAACGCTTTGAAAGACTGGCAACGCTTGCTTTATGCAAGAATAGATGAATTGGAACATTTGCCTTATTTTGCACCTCGTGTGCAGAGAGAAGACAAGTGTGCATTAAACAAATTTTCTTTTGAAGAATATGAGAATAATGTTTATCGAAAAATGATTTGCGAAGATAAATGGACAGACAAATGGACACAGAGGAGTAGCAATTTGAAATGGTGTCCACCGTTGCATGAT
This sequence comes from Hydra viridissima, assembly GCF_058129835.1. Classification (NCBI taxonomy): domain Eukaryota; kingdom Metazoa; phylum Cnidaria; class Hydrozoa; order Anthoathecata; family Hydridae; genus Hydra; species Hydra viridissima. The sequence goes on from NW_028324313.1 coordinate 8,769,329, forward strand.
GATTTCATACCAGATGATTGATAAAAGTATCGCTAGAAATGTGTTTGATTTTTTGAAATATTCTCTTGGAAACTTTAAACACAATTTGAAATATAATGACGAATACACAACGTCTATGAATAGAGATTTTAAATTCGACGAGTATTTAAACAACGTGAAACTGGTACAAATGATGGCATTGTTCGATCTAATTCGGCATATGGTGAAAGGAGGAAAAACATTGAACGTTCGTCTTTGACAAGGCAACAACCTAATTAAGATGGACAGCTACGTTATTTTTTGGTTTATATTTTTAGTTTAAACATACATTTTAGAATTTTAAAAGTAATAAATTGATATTTAAGTATCCTTTCTCCTCATTTCTTCATACAATGGACCCCAATCTTTTAAAAAAAAGTCGCATTTGTGCTGTTCAGGGTATGGTTCAACGAAATATACGACAGTAATCTGCTCACGTTGGAAGTGTAATCTGAGTCGATTGATGAATGTTCGTAACGGTAGGAGAAAAACAAATATAATGCATGGTGAACGAGATTTTTTTTCATGCTAAACAATGCTTAAATTTTTTAAGATGGAAGCGATTAATTTGTTCACGAACAATTTGAGAATATGGTGTGCCCGATTACATTTTGAATCAACAAATTCACTCTTAATGGCGGATTCCCATCAACCTCCGATTTGGATAATTTCTTTCCCGCGTTTGGCCTGAGAACGACACCCTCATCACTAACGTGGGCGATTATTTTGATCTGCAGTGAACTTCAATCAAACCTTGGTGATTGACATGACAAACAGTTATAAAACAGTTCAAAATCCTCCTCTTCAAATCAAGACAGAAAGTAGCGCGTTTGGAATCATGTTAAAACTCAAAGAAAACTTTACCGATCAAGTATCGGTAGGCGTGAACGTACCTATGGAACATATGGAAACTGGAACGGGTGTATACTCTGAAGTAACACACTCTCCACATTCGTTAAAAGCCACCAAAAAAATATTATTTTCAATTAAATAAAGGATGCAAAATTTGAACCAATACAAAGAAATTGGTTTATCGTTGACGAAAAACTATTAAAAGAAGAAGGAGAAACAAAAGACAAAAAGGGAGAGGAAAAAAAATTCAAAAACTGGTTCCTTTGGGAAAAAATACCATATATCAGTTTTTATCTTCAACTTGCGGAAACAAAAGTGCTGGATTCGACTGTTGCACGAAAATGTCAATTGATACCATTATTCGAAATGCGAGGATGAAAAAAAAGGAAAGGATAGAAGATATGAAGAAGAGGAGAAAAGAAATAGAACAAGGTGGCTTACCTATTATCGTTGTCAGATCATCGCAGAGATCGCAGCCAATATAGTCATTGCAGAAAAAGCAGCACTTGTAGTAAAAGCACGAAGGATTGCACCTGCAGCAGCAAAAGCAGCGGCTTTGGGCAGCTGTTCTTTCAAAAGAAGTTTCACAAGCAAACAATTTTTATCTTTCTATCCATATTCTTCTAACGCTTTTACTTTTTCAGTCTTTTTCACTTTAACTTGAAGAAGCTCTTTGACTTATTATGATGTGTATAGGAAGTCAGAAAAGGTAGATCGGAACGAAACTCCTTTTCTGACTCCCTAAACATGGTTTATATAAAGAGTGCAGAGCTGAAATAAAAAAACAACAGAAGCAGCATCTTTAAGTTACAAAAAATGTGCCAAAACAAAACCGTCAAAAACAGCAAACAAACCGTTTAAAATCATTAAAACACTTCAAAAAGCAATAAAAAATTGTTAAAAGAAAGAAAAAAATAAAAAAACACTTACCATTCAAAATAGAAAAAAAACATTCACCAAGTCTTTGGTGGCAGTGCAGAATTGAAACGATAACCATTTAATGACCAAAAACATACAAAAGCAAACTTTGAAAACCACCAAACTGACCAATCAGATTTGAGCTTGTAAAAACAATATAATTATTAATCTGATCAGAAAAGTATTAGGGGGTCAAAGTGCGTATTCCAACAAAACACAAAAAAGTTTGAAGTTTCGGAAATGTGAAATATGAAAAGAAAGTGATCAAACGTTAAAAACAACCGCGCAAAAAACTAAAAGGCTTTGACGATATTGGACTAAAAACAAGTGAAAAATGAAAGTAAGTGAGTAAAGCAAGTTGAGCAATAGTAAAAGTTAGGGAGGTTGAGGCCTAATTTCAAACTAGGCGATTTTTTGAAGGCAAAAATTTGTCCCCTTTTTCTTTAGCGTTTACCAAAAGCGCGAGTCGATACTTTCGCCAAGCAAAAAAAAAGTTTTTACCGTTTTGCAAACAATCGCGAGTTGTTATGGCTGTGATTAAAAATCTTTTTCAGCGATTGAGAAAATGGTGGGAAAAAAAATGGAAAAAGAGATGCATCAAAAGTATCAAACCAGTTGATTTTGCTAATTTGGTTTATTTATGAATAAATAAAGCTAACATGTCTCAATTTCCAAACTTTGCTCAATCGATAATGTTCGACTACAATTCAAAATAAATTGGATCATACAGTTTCACCAATAATTAAAAAATAAAAAGCTTTAAACGCTTGCTTGTAAACTCACTCGCAGGTCGACGAATTTTTTTTCAGATTTCTAAAAAATTCACCACACTTCGAACACTATTGTATCTTTTGCAAACAAGCATCGCCTTTTTCTTAATAAAAATTTCTTCCGTTGTCAAAAATGTCTTTTCAAGATTTTCGAGTGTCACTCTTTGCAGAACGGATTCGCTCGTGGTTTTACCTGCTTCTAACAGTGCGCAAAAATCGCTTTTTCTGAAAATTAGCATGTAGTGGTCGAAAATCTGTTTAAAGGAGATCAATGAATAGGCCTGCATGATGTTTTTGATCTCAGCCCATCTTTGATTCGACTTCTAAGGGAATTGATTTTGATGGGTGAAGAATTATATTTTTGATGATCAAATCTTTGACGATCAAAATTTTGTTCGCCGAAATAATGTCAAGTTGAAACAAAGGAGCGACAGTTGCTTGAATGTAGCTGTCGCTGCATGGATTGTTAACAACCTTGTTGACACTATCGATTATGTAGCAAGTAGCTTCGGTCAAGTTGGGATAACCAAATATCTTGAACGCAAATGAACGAATAGGTAATTCTTGATTAAAAATAAGAAAAATGTGGCTGTTCAAAGCCATTAGCCTTTGTGATATTTTCCAATTGAAACGGGACACTCAAACACGAAAATGTTTAATAGGAAAAAAATAAGAAGATTTGAACAAAGAGCTGTTTATTCTCGCTTTACTTTATTACATATTAATTATATTGGAAGAGTGTTTCGAAGAAAATTATGATCGCATTCGGCAACGTGCTCAAGGTTCTTTTTATGTCTTCAGAAGCGGTGTGGAGTGTTTTGTTTCCTATTTATCGTAAGATTTTGAACCGTGAATTGAAAAGTCTCAGTCTTAAAAAATGTCGATTTGAAAAACGTAAATCAACCCTAGATCAAAATGGTGAGAGTTTACTAAGAGGAAAATCCCGAAGCGGATTTGTTTTTCAACATTACGATGAGAAAAGTTTATCAGATAACGTTTATGCAAGGAAGAAAACCAGGATTAAAAGAAGTTTGTGCGGGTGACAACGTCTTGAAAAAAGCCTTTTTCGAATAACATTTGAAATTGATGACTTTGTTCTCGGATCATGTTGTTGTCAATCATTGACACTGGAATAGAAAAATCATCGGTCTTGATAACATGGTCTCATAACAGTGATGATCGGGACGGAGTGCTAATCAATATTCCAAAAAATGCACGGTGATTCAATACTTATTAAAACTTGGGATTTTATTATGCGCATGCGTTAGCTGCAAATATATAAATATCATTATTTTAATTAAAAGTGTTAAGCTTTCATTTTACTGTGCTCACTAGTTTGCCCGTTTGCTTATGTTTTTTTGTTGTTGTTAAGCTTGATCTTGTAAATAAAGCAAAACCGATCACAAATGAACTTGATTGAGTATTGTAATTATTAGAATTTGAAGTAGTAAAGTTGCTTTGTTGGGATCAACAAAGCTTTGTTTTTAGCGAAATTAACACATTTTATTCATTTATATTTTAGAAGAACTGAAATTTTTGTAAGATTTTGGTAAGTTAAAAACAATACTCCTTCTTTTTATCTTTTCAAAAAAAAAATCCCTATTACCAGTCATTTTTTTATAAGAAAGTATAGTGTTTTTGAATAGGGAAAGTTTCACGAAAAAAACTCCGTAAAATATGGCGAGTAATCACCAACAAAAACTTTCCAGAGTATGTAGAATATGTGGAAACCTTTTAGGAAAAGACAGTTTAAAAACTGACAGTAAAATAGGTCGAATTTATAAAGCTTTAGGAATAAATGTATCAGAAGATTCTCACTGTAGTCATCCAGAGAAAATGTGCATGAAGTGTTATACTTCTCTTAGAAACATCGAAAATAGAGGCAGTAAAGTTTTCAAAGCTCCAAAAATTTGGGTAAAATGTCCAACAGTTGAATGCAAATGTATTTTTGGTATTCCTGGTCCAAAACCTCTATCTAATGTTGGGCAACCAGGAAAGGGTAAAAAATTGACAAAATTTCATATAAAATCATTTCTTGATTCATTGCCTATACAAGAAGATAAAGAAATTTTAACAGAACTAAACCATGAACTAAATCCACATACAGTTTTATGCATTTGTAAGATTTGTGGGGAAGTTATGAATCAGCCTGTCATGCTAAAGAACTGTCAACAATCATTCTATAGCTTGTGCATTTTATCAAATGTTAAAGATAAATTAGAAAATCAAATTGTCCATTATGTAAAACTAACTTTTTGAAAGACAAAAATTTTGAAAATCATGGCTGCAGAAAAACTTTTAAAACAAACTTTTTGAAAGACAAAAATTTTGAAAATCATGGCTGCAGAAAAATATCAAATAGCACCATAGATGAAAACGACCAATTAGTTAGTATAAACAGTTTTTACCAAATCACTGACACAAGTGAAATCCCACGAGAAGCCAATGATGCTGTTTTACATATCATTAAAAAAAAGTTGAATCAGTCCAGAACATCTACAATAGATTTTTCATCAGGTGGGCCTAGGGTAAGAAATATGTTTTTACTTTATAGCAAGTTAAATAGTGTTTACTTTTCTATTATGCTAGATATAATTATAATTATTAGAATTGTAGTAGTATTTAAACTTTATTACATCATTTTAATGCAATCTATATTTTAAGCAAGAGTAAACTAGTTTGATTTAGTTTTTTTAATATTAAATATAACTTATAAAAAAAATATATATATAAAATATTATTTTATTTTCTATTTGAAGTAAAGTTTTGTTTAATTTACAGCCACTTTGTTTTGTTTTTGCTCCCAAAGCTAATAAAGATAGCGCAAACTGTAGTAACAGCACTCTAAGAAAAGGAATTATATAATTCAACCATACAGCTGGTAGTTCTAAGGACTCTAAAATCTGTCAAACAGCTGTAATGTTAAAGTCATATGATAATGATGAAGCAAATAAAATTTTAAATAAAGCCAATATTGGAAGAGTGGATTTAAATGCAGAAGAAATGTTTGCTTTAAAAGCTGATATGGATATTCCTTGGAATAAATTGAAAACTATGGCTGGGTAAATATAAATATGGAACTTAAAATACTTTTTGTAATTTCGTTTTTTATTTGAGGACTTGTAGTTCATTTTTACAATTTTTTATAATTGCAAAACATATTGCTTGTATATTATTATTCTAGGTGGTTAAATTCGAAAAATATTAAAACTGCTCCAAACAACATACAAAGAGTTGTTGCAAAGGAATGGGCTGGAAATGATTTAGTTGTTTTAGATGGACCATTTACATTTCAAAGTGAGAATGATAATGATGTTGTTGAAATTAAACTAGCTCCTTGGGCATATATCAATGACCAACCTCAAAATATAGAAAACCTACTAAATCTTATGGAAAAGTAATAACTCATTAATTTGAGATATTTTTAATAAACACTTAAATTTATAAATTACTAGAAAAATAAAAGTTAATCTTTATACTAATTTGTATAAAATAAGTATGTATATATATATATATGTGTGTGTGTGTGTGTGTGTGTGTGTGTGTGTGTGTGTGTGTGTGTGTGTGTGTGTGTGTGTGTGTGTGTGTGTGTGTGTGTGTGTGTGTGTGTGTGTGTGTGTATAAAATAACCTGTTTTATTATATATAATAAAAAAGTGTATTGCATAAAATAATATATTTAAAGCTCAATGCTAACAATGCCTTGATTTATGAATTGATTTGAATTTTTTTGATATTTTTATTTATAGCATCAACTATTGCTTGAGTTGTGCAATTCGATTCCAAAGCTAGTTGTAGACCTTGGATTTGTAGATACTGGTGTTCACTTACAATCTATTGATGTGAGCCAGAAATTTAAAAAGTTATTTTCATATTATTCTAAGTGTCATAATATTATGAATAGTTCACACTATTTCAAAGATAATAATATTCAGGAGCTTGGTAAATATATAACTAACTTTTTCGATTTTACTCTTGTAAATATTTCTCTTGATTGTAAATTATAATACCTAAACTACCTCTTGTTACTTTTACAGTATGATATTATTGAGTATTATTTTTCTTTATGTATTGTATAACGAAAAATCTCGTCAATTGTTTAGATTTAGCAATCAAAAAACTCATGAAATTTTATTGATTTACATGGCCAGATGCTTCTGTAACACCTAAAATGCATTTACTTGAAAACCATGTATATCAGTTTATTGAAAAATGGAGATTAGGAATTGGTGTGTATGGTGAACAAGGTGATGAAAGTTTACACGCCGAATTCAACTATCTTAATAGATTATTCTGGCATATGAAGGGTTGTAGTCGGCTAGAAAGCACTGTTAAAGAACATTTTTTAAGAAATCATCCTAAAGCAAAAGATATAAAGCCAATTGTAAAAAAAAGAAAAATGAGTTTATAAAATTTTACATATATTTTTGTAAAAGAATTTTAAAATTAGTTGAAAATTTGTTATAAATTTTAAAAGTTTAAAAGAAAAACAAAATCCTAATTTAAATTTCATTTTCAAATTGACCTTAATGATTTTAACCCTTAAGCATAAATAAGCTAACCTTACATTTTTTTTAGTCAAAAAAATAAAATAATTTTTGCTCAACGTTATATAAATTATCTCGATTTAAAAAAATGACTGGTGAAATTGATTAACATAAAATTTTTCCTTAAAGTATCGAGAATAAGAATATGTTTTAGTTTTTATCCAAAAAATTTTCAGTCGCAAGATATTCTTTAAATAATTGAGGGGATGCTGTTTTTTTTTCACCTAAAAACTTAATTATTTTAAACAAAAAAATCTCTTACTTTACGACTTATTATTATTATTTTTTTAAATTTAATAAAGAGGTTATCAATTATATAATTTAAAAACTTTTTATTTTTTTGATTGCGAAGACTAAATAGACATTTAGAAAGGAAATCAATCACTAAAGTTTTTAGTTTTTACGGAAAAACTGCTCCGCCATTTTTTTAAATTTTTTATATGGTGTAATTTAATGCGCATGCTCACAATAACATCCTACGCTTAAATCACCGTGAATGAACGTTTACGCTCATAAATGGTGGTTCGATAACCAAGTTTTGAGACTGAGCTTTTCGTTTAGGAAATGCTTCAGTTTTTTAAATGACGAAATCAATGAAATGAATACAGAAGAAGAAAACAATCCAGAAAAGAAAAAATAACACGACGTAACGCGATATTGTTTGTTGGAATAAAAACTGTTTACCATCGCCAAGAGTACTTCCAAATCGCCATTTGCACTTTCGGCAAGACCGTGAAAGTCATTATGAGTTTTAAAATTCTCGATCAATCTTTGGATTTTGCCACTTCCATGCTTAGCGAAGAACTGCGTAAAGAGGTTAAAGAAAACATGGTTCCGTTCTCGAAAAAAGAAAAGTTGTTTCCGAAGGTTTCAATCGCATCGAAGAGCTGAGCGCATTGATTAACAAAAAACTGTTCTTACTTACAACGAAATTAACAGCGAGGGCTTTGACAGCGTGTACAAAAAATCTTTTTGCCAACAACTATTTGAGGAGAAGAAAATCAAAAGAAAAGGGAATGGAAAAAATTTCACTCGTACACAAAAACGTGTAATAAAAGTGGAAACTATTGAAACCGAAAGCGTTCAGACCTCTCAAAAATATACGCCGCCATGGACGGGGTGAGCAAGAGTGTTTTGCTGATCAGTTTTGACAAATAGACGTTTGAAAACACCAACTTTTGCATGATTAATTTGGTGTCGATATTCAAATTTGCAAGCTTGTTAAACGTCGTCAACAGAGGAAAATTGATTTGCTTTCCTCAGTCGTTGCAGCACTACAAGCTCAAAGGTGGAATGGCTACTAACGGCGTTTGTAAATGCGAAGCAAACACGATAGATTTTCCGGCCGCAGAACCATTCAATATTTTCAACAGTCCGTAAAATTTTACGATGAAAAAGGTCAGTACGCGCGTCAGCAATTGCAATCTCTGCCTTTCCAAATGGGTGAAGTGAACTATTCGTGCCTCACTTTGGAGAAAATGAAAATAAAAAGTACAGCAAATATAATGTCAAATCAATAAAATATATTTTGTAGTTCCTTGTTGGATGATCGAAAGCAAAATCAAACGCAGACAAGAAGCAGTTCACCGCAGGAGCAAAATCACGGACAAAAAATAGCAAGGTGTGTTATAACGGACCTTACGGTAGGTTGTGTGAAGACTCGATGAAACACAAAACGAGTCTTCACGTCAATATCAAGAAAAAGTATTGCAAAATCTGATCGATAGGACAAGAACCGTCATAGGCAGCTTAAAGACAAAAGGTTACAACATGAAAGATGTTGTCGACATGATGAACCCTCTCTTTTTGTTTTCATTTTATGACAAAGACGAACCTTTGCTTCGCAATCCCGTTGAACAATTTAAATTTGACACTTTAGCTCAACGAATATGACTTGACGGATAATACTTCATTCCCGATTTCACCTACATGAATATTATATCAGTTAAAGCAAATCGATTGCGATAGCAAATTGATTGTTTGTCTGAGCGACGAAGAAAGAAATGAGAGAGAAGGAAAGTACTTTTTGGAATGACTGTTTGCCGAAAACCAAGACTTGAGCAAGCGCGTGTTTTTGGTTATTCGAGACAAACAAAAGTTAAAAATTACTTCTCTGCGTTTCCTGGCCTCAACAATTTTTTTGCTGACCAAAAATCAAATAAATTGGTTTAAATAGAGTTTTCAACGAGCGTTGCCCGGTTGCGAAGTGCAGCTGTTGTTGTCTGATATGGATTTTTACGGAATTGCAGTAAAACATTACAATTACAAGTCTTCCAAAAACTATCTGGTGATGATTGACGTTGATTCCCAAAAAATTTATTTGCTAAGCTGTTTTTAAAAAAAACCCAACGCCGTTTTGAGAGGTTTTCAAAACGTTTTTAGCGGCATTGAGAGAGAATTCAGAGATCGCATTTATCTACCAACTGACAAAGGTGGTAAGTTTTTTATTTATTCTTTCAAATAATGATTCGAAGAAAATTTAATTACCCATTTTTCTACCAAAGCCGATCATATCTATTGAGCCGAAAGAGCGATTTACACTTTGAAAACTCTTGTCAGGCGTTTGTAAATGAGCGAGTAACTCATCTCAAAAAAAACTGGGACCAATATCTTGACAATTTGCAAAACGAAATCGATTCCACTCCTTGCTCTTAGAGTGGTTATACGCCCAATCAGTTGGACGAAAGGGTTTTGAGAATCAAAGATCGACAGGCCGCTCAGATAAAAAGAAAAGCTCAATGGAAACGCAATAACGATGGAAGAATCAAAAACGAAAAGAAGAAAGTACTGAAACATTTGCCGTTGCATTCGCTTTGCTAGAAAATAAGACAATGGAGAGAGCAAGATCAAGACACGTTCAGCAAACACTTCACCTTAACCGAATCGCATATGATTAAAGACGACGTTTACAAAATTGTCAAAGTCGTTGCTGTGAAAGATCTTCCAATATAATTAATATGTAATAAAACAACATTTACGCTCCCACGCAACGCTAGTTTGTCGAGCACATCGTCAACAAAAGAAATTTCGCTGATCGCACAGAATTAAAACCCAAACACAGTTTTGTGCAGGTCTTGGTTTGCCTAATTTGCAAGGTAAATTAGGCAAACCAAGACCCGCAGAGTTAGGCAAATCATTTCTCTCATTTCAAGTAAATCTTATCGACCAATTTTCGAGAAAACAATAAACGCGATCAACGGAACATTTACAATTTGAACAATTTTGTAAAAAAGCAGTTTTTAAAATTTTGCGATTTTTTAGCAAAAAAAAGGCATTTTTAATAGAACTGCAGAGTAAGTGTCAAAATGTCGAAGAAGATAAACTTTCTAAAGCTTTTGTTTATAAAGAGATGGAAATTTTAAAAAACAAAATTAACATCATGAAAAGCAACAACACAAAAGACCTGTTTCATGATTGGTTAAAAGCGGAAGAAATTCATAAAAAATCAGCGTTCTCACATGAAAATGATTTAGCAAATTGCCTGTTAATTGGTTAAACGATTGTTTTTTCAGGGAGTTTCGTTACATGCTTTTTCTGAAATCAACACAAGCTAAGGAAAACTCGTTGACAACATTTAAATGATCTTTCGTCGAATAAGGATCACCACGAATTTCCTAATAATAAAATGAGTCGGTTTGTAAATCATATTGTCCAAAACTTCTTCCCACAATATTTTTATTAACTTTAATTTTTGTCAATATAAGTAAAAAAAACCAAATTTAAAAACCTTTCTCTTTTAATTTATCATTTAACACTCCAAACATTTCTACTCGTTTTGTTTTTAGCAATAAACAAAGTCAAATAAAGCAAAGAATGGAGAACAAAAACGAAGATACAAAGAAAAATTACAATCGTCCGGAGAAAAATGTTTGAAGATGGCAAAGCATGAGCAAAGAATAAAAAGAAAAAAAAATAGTAAGAGAACAATACAAATACAAAAAAGAAAACACTGTTAAATTAATTTACTTCACATCTGTCGTTTTTTCAATTTCACTTCCGTGTTTTCAATTCCAAACAACACAGGAACATGTGGAATGCAAACTTTCACTTAGCAATTAATTTTCTGATTGGCTTCTATTTTTAGATTGTTTGCACAAGTTCAATTCTGATTTCTCGGTAGAACTTTTTTTGTTCACTTTTCTCTGAAACTCGATTGTTCCATTTTCATCTGCCCTGCAAAATACAAGCTTTTATTTACTTAAGGGCCGTCAATTTTAAAAAGGTGTAATCAGCTCTGCACACTTTTTTTCTAACTCTGGTGCGGAGAGAGACTGGAGTCACACGCACAAGCCCTACCCGGATGAAAAGTTCTCAAAATGGCGTTAAAGGTAACCTAAGTAATAAAATTATTCATTTTTCCACTCTATTCCAAAATGCATGTTTTTGAACAATTTTGGACACGGAAGTTGTTTTGTTGTTTTGATGTTTTGTTTGTTCTTTGCACAATTTTTTTGCATTTTTTTAATAGTCTTTTAACTTGTTTTGAATAAGTTGTTTTTGAATGTTTTTTTTTTTTTAGCTTGTCTTAGTTTATTTAGTTTGTTTTTGAATATTTTTTGGTCATTAAATGGTTTTCACTTCAGCTCTGCTCTGCCACCAAGGACTCGGTGAGTGTTCAACTGAAGCAGCAGCCTTTAATTATTTTATTAAAAGATTAAAATCATTTTTATTTTTTCCTTTTTTTATTTTGAAAGGTAAATATTTTTTTATCATTTCCTTTTTTAAGCGGTATTTTTACTATTTTTTGATGTTTTTTAATGTTTTTAAACGGTTTGTTTGTTGTTTTTGACGGTTTTGTTATTGCACGTTTTTTGTAGATTAAAGGCTGCTGCTTCAGTTGATTTTTCATTTCAGCTCTGCCCTCTTCACAAAAACCATGTAAAGAGAGTCAGAAAAGGTGGATCGAAAAAGTGTTTCTTAAAGTATTACAATCCCAATGCAAAACATGCGTTTTTAATAGATTTGTAAATCGAAAATCCTCAAATCGAAGAACATGGCAAACTTACTGTTGACATAACACTTTTTTTTTGAAAATCCTAAAAAACGAAATAAGCATACTAAAAAGCAAAAGGCGCTGCTTTGTCATTTCAATTGATGAAAAACTCAAGTCTAAGGAACTTTACATTTATATACAAAAATGATTTCCGCAAAGTACTCGTTTATTAGTTAAAAGATTCTGTCAACAACTTACAGGAAAACGAAGAACTGATTTCTCTGTAAAAGCAATTGATGGAAATGTCGAGAGAAGACAAAATATCAGAAGAAGATCAACATTTGTTAACCATTTTTAAAAAAGAAATTTTCAATAAAAAAAATTTTTTTTTTCTTTTCAACATCCGATTTTTCTTTTTCAGTTCGTACGCGCTTCTTTAAGTTTCAAAATCGTTTGTTTTTTGGTCCATATCTGGACTACAAGCTGGCCGTACATAATATAAATGAATTGTTAAATATTAACATTATTTAACAATTCATTAATAATATGTGCCGCATGTGGTCTAGCATTATCCTGCATAAGAAGGAATCCAACATCAATGTACGGTGCAAAAGATATCACAAAGTTCTCTAAAATGATTGCTATGTATCGTGGAGAATTCAGACGCCCGACATCAACAATAAAATGCTCTGTGCGAGCTGTTAAAGATATTCCGTCCCATACCATCAATGAGCTGTCTCAATATACAGTGGTTTATCGAATGGCACAAGCCAAATATTTTTCATTTGGTCTTCTAAACACTCTTGGGCAGCGATCAGAACTTACAAGACAAAGCCTTAACTCATCCATTTATAAGACCTGTCCCTAATCATGTTTTTCTCAATTCATATGCCATTCTGCAATAGCCAGTCCGTTTCTTCGGTGGTCGTAAATTTAAAGCACGAAATCTTCTTCTTATGGTATCTTGACTAATAGCAGCTCCATGAATAAACTTGTGGTTATGTGTATTTTAAAAGATATTTTCCTTTTTCAGAATACACAAAATCCGTCATATACCATAATGCTGTAAAAAACAACATTTTAACTTTCCATAACTTTCCTCTGGTAACGTTCATTTTACTGGATTATTTTCCAAATAGAATTATGCTCAAAAGAAATGTCTTATGATGCATGCTCATAAAAATTGTTTAATGGTTTACCCGAACATAAACTAGAGCCGGTGTCATGTTAATATTTTACTCCGTTAAAATTTTACTGCGCTGTGATTTTTTAACGTCATAATTTTACTGCGCAAGAAATTTTAACGTTACAATTTTACTGCGCAGTAAAATTTAATTTTAAAAATTTACTGAGCTCGTTATTTTTTTATTGTCATCAAGTAAAGCTATAGTTTTAAAGGTTGTGGGAGGGGCGAGTAAAAATATACATGTTTCTTCCTGAAACTTTTATTATTTAATGCATACACTAAATGATAGTTTACTTTCCAGGCTAAACTTTGATTTACTTTTTTATGTTAAGTCATGCATTTTTTCTTATTCTTAGGATTTGAAGATTTTGCATTTAGGAATACATATAAAATAAGTTTACCACTAACTGAAGGCTACAAATTATTGTCGCATATAACTGACGAATGGGTTCAGATATACTTCCTATAGGACTGTATATACTTGTAAAATAACATGAAAAACCAACCACATTTTACTTCAGTATAAATTTTTCTCACTTTAAAGTTTTTAGTGACAAAATAACATTAAAATGGCTATTGTTTTTATTTTCTGAAAGAATAGTATGAGATGTTAGTTGGTCAAGTTTAGTGGACGCTAAATATTTTAGCCACGTTAGTTTCTGTCCTGTGAATGAGCACACCACTATATAAATTTCAATAAAATTTGCAGTACCAAGGATCTTTACATCTGTAGCTCATATACCATATGTGGCCATACCACTTTTGGTGAGATACCGTTCCACGTCATCACCTAAATATCCTGATAAGAAACTGGAGGAAGGTTCTGCTGTCATGTGTTTCACAACCAGATCGCGAAAACATACATGTTGACATTCAGAAACTGACAGCAAAAACGAAATTTCTCGAAAAAAACAATTTCCATCAGCTTTGCATGCATGCATTTTAAAAGGTATATCATTTTCTTTTCCATTAATAAGATCTTACATAACAAGTATTTTGAGAGCAAGTTTTTCAGCAACTTTCCGGCAAATATCTTGGGAGAGATATTTCATTAGGTTTAGGTGGCATTGAAATTCATCATTATCACCACATTCTGAAGATAGTTCACACATTTTTGAATTACTTTCCTTTTCAATAAAAAGTTTAAGATGATGCAGAGAGTATTTTTTTTTTTTTTTTTTTTTTTGCAGTGTGTTATTCCTTTTACTGTTCCTTAATAAGCACGTAGATTTTGATAAAATATGAAGAATCTCATATGGACCCAGCCACGAGAAAGTCATTTTTTACACTTTTCCTTTCATCTCCTTTAAGATTTCTTAAAAGTACATTCTTACCAACACAATTTTTTGATGCTGTTACATGCTTTCTGTCGTAGTCAATTTTTTGTCTCTTTTCTAAAAAAACAATATTGTTCATGGCTTTTTCTTCAAAGTCTCTTTTCATTTTTAAAGCTTTTTGTAAAACCTCTTAAAACCTCTTTATCATATATAGGATTATATTCATCATCATTGAGTCTATCTATGTATTTTACACCGATTGGAAGGCAGGGTTGTCGGTTTTACATAAGGAAAAATAATGAGCACCCCATTGGATCATGCACTTTAACACTTGTAGCAAAAAGGATTCCGTGTAAAACTGACACCCTATTTTGAACATTTTCATTCAAGACCTTAATGATTGATTTCTTAAGTGTTTGGTTTTGTCTTTCTGCAAGGCCATTGGCTTGTGGATGGTAAGCCGAGATAACATGTTGCTGAGTACCTGTCATGACATGTAATGCAATTGATACAGAGTTTACAAACTCCCGACCTTGATTTGTATTTTAAAACAACCATGTCTGCATATAACCTTATGGAGAAAGGATGCTACTGATACTGTTGTTTTGTTGCTTAGAGGTTCAGCTTCAGTCCATTTAGAAAAATAATCAATAAGAACAATCACAAATTTGAATCCATTCGATTCAGGTAATGAATTAAATCCACACCAGCCTGCTTCATTATTTGTTGCTCCACTTTAACAGGTTTTAAAGCAGGAGGGACTTTAAGATTTCTGTTGAAGGTTTTCTGACATCGTTCACGTTGATTTATATGCTTTGTGATATCCTCAACTATTGAATGCCAAAAAAATCTTGAAGATATCTGCTTTCTTACAGTTATAATACCAAGGTGACCGGCTAATCCAACCGCTCTCTCTGAAGTTCCTAGACCCTCATGAACTTCTTTAGCTGTGTTTGGTTGCTCTTCTCGAACTATTCCCACAATCACCTACAAGAAACGAAAGTTCATTTACAGAGGTTTAAATAAAAACAATAATTAGAACTAAAAAATGTTTTAAGTGTTAACATTTTTTTTTAATTTTGAATTAGTTTACTAGTTTTCCTCTCCATGCCAATATTTTTTTTGCAATACATCAATTTGTTATCTATAATTGCAAAGTTTTTAGATTGCTTTCAAAGTTTGCCTTTTTTCCTCTCTCATATCCATCTTCAGGAAACTTTTTGACAAAAATTTCCTGACATCATAAAAGTTAATATTTTTGCGTACCTTGAAAACGCCGAA
Source organism: Hydra viridissima (assembly GCF_058129835.1). Lineage (NCBI taxonomy): Eukaryota > Metazoa > Cnidaria > Hydrozoa > Anthoathecata > Hydridae > Hydra > Hydra viridissima. Next base: position 8,785,110 of record NW_028324313.1, read on the forward strand.
AGAATAAACACCAATAACTGCATATTAAAAGAGTCAGTAAATAATAACTAAAGCAGTAAAATTTTAACGAAAGTAAATTAAAAACGCTACACCGGACGTCCCTTAAATCACCCGAGTATTGGAACGCTTTCATTTCTTAGTACTGTGTTACAAGCGTTTTCACTAACTAATAACAAGCCAAATCTAATTAGTAAAGCATTTTCATCACTAGGTAATAATGTTGTGGTTCCAACACCTTTACCAGTTTAGGATTCATTTCAAATGGGTTTCAGTGTATTATTCCATGTAAGTTCCATTTCCTCTTTGAGTTTACCTTCTTTCACATTATTTTACTTTAGTACATTTGCACTTTTCATAGTCTCTGAATAATTTTTGTAATTTTCGTTTCTATAGACTATTTCTTTTTACTTTTTCATCTTAGTTAATTCCCAAAGACCTTGAGTACTTTCATACATTTTTATCACCTACTATAGTATTGTTATTACACATACCAACTTCAGTGTTTCACTTATACTTGATAAAACATTACCATCTCTAACACCAAAACCTTTGTCAGCGTCATTAGGATGCCAATTTTTTAAAGTATATGCTGCTGCTAATGGTCCAACTAGATTCTATTCTACTTCAGATTTATCCACTTTATGTGTGTTATAAAGAAGCACACGTTAAAACTGCATTACCATTCCTGATATGTTTTTGAAAACTTCCATGATAATCGGGAGTCCCTATAAGTAGATCTTGCAATTCAACGGGATGAGGTGAAAAGAGGTTTAAAACAAATTTTTCTGAATGGCTGCATTAAAAATCGATTTAACTAAAAACGTGTAAGCATAGCAAGTTTCACAAACCTGAATCATTTCTCAAAGATAATCAGGTTCTGAAAGAGTAATATTACCTTATGCAGTAAACTGCAATCTTAGCCGTGTACTGCTGACATTTTTTGGTATCAAGAATTTCTACACTACCTTGCCAGACCTGTCATTTTTTCAGCGTACTTGTCATTTTGCCATTGCCGCATCAGAGCGGCATTTTTAGTATATCACTTATTTTTTGTCTGCCCTATTAAACTTGTATTTTTAGAATTAAAAAGAATTTCTTGCAGCCTCATCAAAGGTAACTTTTTAACATATCTGTCCTTTTGTTTTTATCTCATGGCATTTTCACCATACCAATCATTTTACTGTTTTCTCATTAAAAGTGTTTTTCTCAGCGCACTGGTTGTTTTGTTGCCTCTTCATCAAATGCTCATTATCAGCATACCGGTCATTTTGTAACTGCTTTAAAAAATCTTCATTTGTTGCATGCTATTCATTTAGCTGTTTCCTCATTAAATCAGTGTTTTCAGCTTATCTCATCAAAGCAGTATTTTCAGTAGATCTATCATTTTGCCCATATATTTGTTGGTTTGCGCATTTTCTTTACTTATTGCAGGTATGTCATGAACTCGCATAGCATCTCCGTTGTTCTTATATTGTTGGACTGTAGTTTCTTAAAGCTGGGATTAACGCTTAATTTTAAGGTTATACAAGAACCTGGCTCCAGTGTCAATGATCAAACGCAACCCGTTTGTTTAACAGGAAACTTGAAAAACTTAAATTAGACACTTATTCAAAATCAAACAATTCGCAGTAACAAGGACCACAGAAACTTAGGCTTTTTAACTTTCTCTTTTTTCAAAAAACCTAGCTTCGCTGTTTGCTCTCTAATGATCAACCGGAAAATTTTTTACTTTCAAGCGAAATAGTTGATTAAAAAAGATTACAATATGAAAACTCATTCCTAACATAAGAAATTAATAACATCAAAAATGTGTTTGAAAAGAGTGCAGAGTCTCGCTAATTCACTAAATGTTAAAACAGCCTGACATTTTTTGCTCAAATGTTTTCAGCAAACAAGGAATACTTTAAAACTCAAAATCATGGCTAAAGAAATATCTCTTATTACACTAATATAATTAGACAACAAATTTACAGAAGTATTTAATGTAAGCTCTAAGAATAGTTTTTAGCAACGTAATCAAAGGTAAAAACACAAGGATAAAACATTTGCCCTGTTGCCCTTTAGCAAAAGCGATGTTGTTTGAAAAATCGTAAAAAAATCGTTCATTCAAATTTCGTTTTTTTCATGACACTGTTGAACCGAAGAAAACAACTGTGGTCTATTGTTGGAATGCTTTTTTAAACGATAATAAGAATTGTAATAAGTAGCTAAAAAGAAGTCATAAAACATTAATTAAAGTTGTTTTACATTTCTGAAACATTAAGCTTAACTTTAAAGTCCTGAATAGCCTCGACTGTACAGGGTGCGGCAGCGAACTTTTTAGAACATTTTTCAAAATGAATTTTTAAAGCGCTAAAAAATTATTTTCATGGTATATTAATAGGAGAAAAGTTGAAGATAAATACTTTTCCCACCTTAACATTCAATTAAGTCTCTTTTTTTTTTGATCACTGCCTCAAGCCTAGGACGGAAGGACTGGCAGGTGCTTATTATATAGTCCCTTGACATTGAGTTCCAAGCACGGATAATTGATGACTTTAGTGACTTGAGACTTGAGTGGGTCTTTTTGCAAGCCTTACTCTCAACTACGCTCCACATACTATAGTCAAGGGGATTCAGGTCAGGGCTGGATGGTGGCCAAAAGTGTTTGGGCCAAAAATTAGCCATGAAGATATTGTTGAGTTTTTCTGGACCCACCGTTTTAGTAAGCGAATATACACATCAGAGGTAACTTTTTCTTTCTCTTTGATGTAGATTGGTGAGCATTTCTCTCCATTAGAAGCGATGATTCCTAGCATCATGATGGACTGAGGGTGCTTGGTGTGACACACAGGTGGTGCTTGTCACCCTTCTGTACAATGAATCTGTCATTACGCCTATTTATCACACAGTCAACACTAAAAAGTTTCTCATCTGAGAAAACTTTAACTGTTGACGAAGCATGGCTTTTTAGCTGATTCAGAAGCTTCTTTGATCATTCCAATCGTAAAGTTTTTAGTCTTTCTGTTAAAATTTGACATGAAGGTTGGGCCACACTGACTTTTCCAAGTGTTTTTAGAGTTCTTCTCACTGTCCTTTCATCAATATTGAACAATTTTGCTGTCTTTCTGATGGATACAGTAGGATTCTTTTCAACATGCTTTTTAAGCTTTTCTGTGAACTTTTTATCAACTTTTTTATTCACAGGAGATGGCATTTTGGCTCTTTCAGCACTGCCACGTTTTTTCACTTTGTAAAATGTAGTTTTAGATACTCCAGAAACACGAATCAATTCACGTGCAGACAAACCCGCGTGAATCAAACTTAAAACTTCGGTTCTTTTGGCTTCCATTGTAAAACTTTTAACTAAAATGTTTTCTATTCACAATTTTATTAAAATCTAAGACGGTCATTGAACATTAATCAACAAAAACAAATTGCGGAAGTATTTTATTTACATCACAAAACCTAGGCAAAAATTAGTTCGCTAATCGCTGCCGCACCCTGTATATTTCGCTGCTACAGAAGTGGTTTTGGCAATTCTTTTCGTCACCTACCTAACTGACCTCTATTTCATAAACGTTACTTCATGCTACTTCTACCTTGATTTGTAGCATCAAATATTTGATAAGTTGCATGATAATTCAAAGGTAAAAAGTAACAACCTAACTTTCAATTATCGAATCTAATAACTCTTTTGGAAAACCACCTCTTTTGTTGTGTGTTTAGAAGAACAATACAAACTTTATTTGTTTAAGAAAAGAATGACTGAAATATCAACAAGATTAAATATCCTTTATTTCGCGGTTTTAAAAAAAAATAAACGTATTAAAACTTAATTTACTTTTACATAGCCAAATAGAATTAACTTAAAGAATATATCCATTTTTTTAGACTTCAGGATTATGGATGAAAATTTGCAACCGACGAGATTTGTCTTTCCATGCTTGGTACAGTTTGCGCACTCACAGAATATTCAAAACAAATGTTTTATTAGGCTATTAAAGAGGTGTCTATAAAAGATGGTGCGCGATACAAGTATAAAATTCACAAATTTTTATGTGAAGAAGACAAGCTAAAAATGAGTCAACTTAGCATGCTGTTTCTGCTCGTAATTTCAGCTCATTTTTTGTATTTAAGTTTATCACTTGAATTCAAAGTAGTCCAGATCTTCGAAATATCTCTTCAATTTTCAAAAGAATCAAATGTTTTATTTTGATGTTGTAAACCAGTAACATTTTCGTTTTAGCTACGAAAAAAGATGTCATCAAGTCGAATCTAACGAAGAGGTAAGTTTGTTAGCTTTGATATTTTGTTAGTTTTTTTTCCACATGTATACTGATGTTTTTATGCGCATTTAGCGCGCGTTTATTTAGACTTTTACAAATAATAAGCGAGTGTTTTGTTTCAAATGAGAACTTTGCTCGTTGAGTAAAATGAAAAAGAAAAGTAAACTTGATTATCTTTTTTACTTTCAATTTCGGAAGATGAAACAGAATTTGTTTAAACTCACAAACCAATATTTTAATCGCTCAATGACACTTGAGCAATGAAAATAAAGAGCTGTGAGTTTAATCAAATTCTGTTTCATAAAAACAAGATAAAGTTATATTGAAACGCATGCAGTTATTTGAAAGTGGTAACTATTTTCAGACTTGAAGACAACGACTACGAAGAAATAGATGTAATGAGCGATCCAAGAAATGTTTTTCGAAAGGTTCTTAAAAAAACATCGTGGAATAGGCCTTGAAAATTGACCAGGGTGTCATCAAAAGTAGTTCAAGGAGCTTTCTTTAACATGTTCGTAATAAATAATGTTTAAAAAAGAAGTTCGAAGTTAAATGTTTTTAAAAAGAAATTAGTCATGAATTTTGCAACTTTTCTGTAGTTTTTTTTAAGATACAGAAACCAAAAAACAAGAGCAATCTTTAAAAGTTTTCAAAATTTTTAATGAGAAAACAGTTAAATGATTGGTATGATGAAAATGCCATGAGATAAAAACAAAAGGACAGATATGTTAAAAAGTTACCATAGATGAGGCTGCAAGAAATTTTTTTTAATTCTAAAAATACAAGTTTAATAGGGCAGACAAAAAATAAGTGATATACTAAAAATGCCGCTCTGATGCGGCAATGGCAAAATGACAAGTACGCTGAAAAAATGACAGGTCTGGCAAGGTAGTGTAGAAATTCGTAATACCAAAAAATGTCAACAGTACACAGCTAAGATTGCAGTTTACTGCATTAGGTAATATTACTCTTTCAGAACCTGATTATCTTTGAGAAATGATTCAGATTTGTGAAACTTGCTATGCTTACACGTTTTTAGTTAAATCGATTTTTAATGCAGCCATTCAGAAAAATTTGTTTTAAACCTCTTTTTACCTCATCCCGTTGAGTTGCAAGATCTAATTATAGGGACTCCCGATCATCATGGAAGTTTTCAAAAACATATCAGGAATGGTAATGCAGTTTTAACGTGTGCTTCTTTATAACACACATAAAGTGGATAAATCTGAAGTAGAATAGAATCTAGTTGGACCGTTAGCAGCAGCATATACTTTAAAAAATTGGCATCTTAATGACGCTGACAAAAGTTTTGGTGTTAGAGATGGTAATGTTTTATCAAGTATAAGTGAAAGATTGAAGATGGTATGTGTAATAACAATACTATAGTAGGTGATAAAAATGTATGAAAGTACTCAAGGTCTTTGGGAATTAACTATGATGAAAAAGCCAAAAGAAAGAGTATATAGAAACGAAAATTACAAAAATTATTCAGAGACTATGAAAAGTGCAAATGTACTAAAGTAAAATAACGTGAAAGAAGGTAAACTCAAACAGGAAATGGGACTTACATGGAATAATACACTAAAACCCATATGAAATGAATCCTAAACTGGTAAAGGTGCTGGAACCACAAAATTATTACCTAGTGATGAAAATGCTTTACTAATTAGATTTGACTTGTTATTAGTTAGTGAAAACGCTTGTAACACAGTACTAAGAGGTGAAGTTGTTTCTATACTTGATCAGTTGTAAAGCCACAGTTTGTTTTATTCAAACTCGTACAAAAAAAATGTTGCCTTTATAAAAGTAAATTTCATTAGCAAAAACACGGTTTTAAAAGAAAGTATTTTAATAAAGGTGTTTTATTCTCAAGAATGAATTTCAATAATGTTCATAAGGCTTGCATTTGCAGCAAGGGATGATTGTAAATATGCTGCTAAACAAATTGGTAGAAGGATTTTGGAGTTTGGTAAGACAGATGCAGTTGATGCTGGTATAAAACGAATTGTTATAGCTGCATCCATGATACTTCAAAGATACTAATTTCTTTAGTCAAATTGTAAATAAAATTTTTCAAAAGCATGTTGACTCAAATATGTTAATGCTTTGATTGATGGAAGTGCTATAAAGAAAACTATTGATATTGAAAAGTTACTATGCATGTTGAATAGCTCAAAAGAAAAGCTAAGAGATCTGGAATAAAAGTTATGATGTAGGGGCTTTAAATTTTATGAAATTGCAAATCCACTAAAAAAATTTTTTCCATGTAAATTTTTTTGAACTCCGTTGAGAGATTCATAAAAAATTTAACACATCTTCAATATTATTAAGAAAGCTGAAATTAGCTTTAAAGAGCATAAGTTGCTAGAAGTTATAGGTACAAAATAAGGAAATCAGAAAGTATGTACAAAGCTATCAGAACTGATAATAAAAAAGATGAAAGAAATAGAATTATCTGTAAATGAACATTCTAAATTTCAAGGCTTGGGAGAAATAAATATATTTTATGGTAGTAAGTTTTATACTAAGACGAAACCACAAGTATTGTATTGCAAGTTCGAGGAAGTATTTGGCTTAATTAATCTTGATAGTGTATATATTAATAACGTAGAAAGTTTATTTGTTCAGATTAGGGTAATTAAAAAAGGTTTATTTCTCAATTGTTTTTCGAATTACTGATAAAAAGAAAAAATCTTTTTTTAAACAAAAATGAGCATTTTATTATTTCACTAAAACGCCATATAAAGACGAAAGTATTGACTCGCATGATTATAGATCGGATGAATCAGAAAATGGTACCAATTTAAATACCGCTGGTGATATACATATTAGGGATGTAACTTTTTAAGTTTTTTTAAAATGTTACATCTCCTGTATCATAAATTGATGAATTTTTACCTAAAAACAAAAATAAAATACCCGGCTCCACTGTATTTTTATAAAAGGTCACCCCCAATATGAAACTAGGTATCGCCATAGAATATAATTATAATATTGTTACCTCTTCGCAATATTATTAATACTTTTGTGATTTAGAAACCGTAGCCATGGTAACGTTGTGACTTTATGTAATGAAGCAGGCTGTAGATATGTGTCGAAAGAAATGTGTAGATTGCTGTAGAACTACTGATCGAGACTATGTAAGCGATATTCCGCACTAGTTTTTGTTGCTTTTTTTGAATGAGTAATTGATGAGGTTACGAAAGTGAAATAGAGACAGAGAGAACCACTTAATTGGGACTGACAACTTAAATAAGCAGATATTATTTGTTGATTATCAAATACTGTTACTGGACTTACGTACCTGCGATACTGGGAAAAATATATGCATTGCACAACTTTTTTGTGAGGATTTGTGAGGATCGTGCAACTACTGTTCTTCAAAAATAGAGTTGAAAGCGTTAGCGATTTGCCCTGGTTGAGCGAGCGAGGTTGCACTAGTGCATTGAGTGCACCACAAAATCAATTTCTATGAGTAAATTTAAGACTCCTTTCCTGGCGTTCTAAAAAGATTAAAACTTACAACATCACCTGTATTAAAATGATATATACTTTTGAAAGTGATAGGCCTTTTTATGACATGCACCATTATCTTTAAGTTAAGCAACTCTGCAAACATTTATTATAATGTTTCACACTAATTCTTAATATTCTGCCTTCTGTTTAGATCGTATAAACATCGACAATCTTTTCCTTCATTATTTATGATTGACTGCAGATCAGAATCTTGCTCATTTAGCTGTTTATATTAAACTCAACTACATATGGTTATTACGGGCTTCTGTTTGCATAATTATGAGTTGCATAATTTAATCTTGTTGAGTTTTTTCTAAAGAGCATAAGTTCTCTATAACTTTAGTCAGCTTTAAGTTCATTAAAGTTTTGAAAGTCTATTATTGTTCTTAATAGAAATTTTAGTTTCTCCAAATTCGTCAACTGCCATTTTTATTATGCAAGAAATTTTTAAATCATTCAACAGTTTAGTGCTCTGCACCAGTTAAATATTTAGTTGCTCCAAATCACATCTCACGTAGGTCAAACCTCATGGATACTTTTTCTCCTCCAACATTTAACAAGTTTATCATCTTGATTAGTCAATATTATTACTATTTCCTTGATTGTATATTGGAAGATTGGAAAAAAAATAAAGTATAATAGAGTTTCTATAATTTTACATCTAGGTAGTACATTTGGAAGTATCATTTTCATAAAATGAAAATGATAGTTGGTGAAACTGAGTTGCATAACAAATCAATATTTAAAATTAACCTTTTAAAAGCAGCTAGTGATCTAAAGATAAAAAAATAACTTTGGATGTGTGTATCTATGCCATTTATTACCTAAAAACCAAGAAGTAAAGAATGTGGCATTTTTAACTTTGATTCTAGTGAAAATAGATGAGCACATTGAGTGGCTTGGTACAAAAAGAAAAAAGAAAAGTATTATTTTGATAGCACAAACATATTTTTTTATTTATAAAGTATATTTGCATTAGAAAAAAAAAGTATGCTTGTCAAAAGAAAAGATTTATTATGCAAAGCTCTGGATCTGTACAAATCTCTGCAAAGTTTATAAAGATGGAATAAGACTTTGAAGAAGAATATTAGGTTAGTTCCCAAGGAGCCATGGTGCAGTCCACTAGTTACTAAGTACGATACATGTTTGAATGAGTATATTGATTTTTTTATAGATTCCTGTGAGGGGTCTATGAATAATGCAAATGAGTTTTGCGCAATTTTGAAGAATCTAAAGACTTTGTGTCTAGAAAATTTTTTTATATATCAGTAACTGCCTAATGAATTTTAACAAGACAGTTGGACATTTTGTTTATTACTATAGATGTATTATCACCTGCAATATCAAAATTGTTAAAGCACTTGCTTTAAATTTATTTATGTAAAATATTTTTGCAACAGAAATTGATTTAAAAAACTAGATTTTTAAAGTAAGAATAAGAAATGGAAGCAACAAAGCTTTACGAAGAATATACTTACAAGTAACTCTTACAAGTTTGTGACAAGTTGAAATGATCATTATTGAAGTAGTAGAGAATGTTTAACAATGTGAGCAAAATTAAAGAGCTCAGAATTTAGAGAGAAATTTTGTATACTTTGAGGATTATTTTTCAGCTGTAAATAATGAAACAAAAATTTTTATTTATAGTATTTATAGTGCACTTTTAGCATAGTTTTAGTAATGTATTTTTGTACGTTGTAGAGAACATTAAATACTGATTATTCATGAAGTATAAATTTTACACGTAGATAGACGTAGGTATTAAACATTCAGTTAAAGTTTTTATAAGGATTTTTCGAAAATAGGAATTATACTTAACGTTGATGAGATTGATATGTTATTCTTCAGCTTAAAAGCTAAAGAATAACATATCAATTTTAGTTTATTATAATTTGTTTATCCAATATCGTATGGACACATTATATTACATAAATTTAACAAAAAAATATTTACATTGGTGTGTTGAAAATAATTAGAATTTCTAAATCATTCGATCCAAATAAAGATATTACATATTTAAACAATGAGATAGAATTGAGCTGATACTAAACATGGATTAATAGTTCTTTTAGCTCTATACGTATGTTGGGTATGGTATTTCAACGTTAAAAGCGCAACTATGCGGGGCAGTGAGTGAACTTCGTCTACTTATTGTGGGGAGCAGTAGGTCCTTAGATCGAAGCTCTAACGCTTTTTGCGCTTTTTGCAGAGCAGTGATATGACTTTAAATCAATTATGATATTGTTTGCACTAAATAATACATTATTGAAAAAAAAAAACATTTTAAAATAAAAATGCTCGTTTGCAAACTTATTCATACTCAAGAAGTAAAGATAAGATTATAAACAAAATATGCATTTTAAAAGCATAATCAGGCTATCGAAAAACCTGCTATGAAGAAATCAATAGTTTCATCTGATTTATACACAAGAAAATATTAAAATGTCTGCTTAAAATGCTATGGACTTGCCATTATGTCTTGGTGCGTCGAACGTGATGTTGATTATGTCTTGGTGCGTCGAACGTGATGTTGATCTTTAAAATATGTTTAAAAACAAAGAGTGAAACTTTACAAAGTCAGATTCTGTTTGAAAATCTTGATGATGTTGTTATTACTATTAAGAATAGTTGAGACACTGATGTGGTCATTGAAAAAGGTAAAATTATTTGTATGTAGTATTACTTCGAGTATCACTTGAACGGATGTGGTCTCGCACGCTTAAACAAGGATTAATTATGCAAAGCGTTAACAGTGATGAAAGCGTCATAAAGCAAAGCTTTTATAAAAAATTTGTTTTCAAATGTAAAAATGGAAATTAAAGAATCTGAGAAATTATATCCGACATTTCTAATTGCTCCTTAATTAGACATTGACAATGATTATGTTGCTGTTTCTGGATATAGATTACAAAAGATTATTGACATTCGACGTTTACTAGACAATCTGAATAATCCATCAAAGAAAAGCTGAGTAAGAAATATTAAAGAACCTCATTTGGAAATAGCAATACTGACACAACCCTTACAGCTATACCTATGAGAGTAGGTATTTCTGGAGTAGGACCATTACCCACTATATTTGCAGCACGGGTACTAGTAGCTATTGAGCCAATAGCATTAAACTTCAGATTTCTAAGTATTGTAAGTGAATTTGTTAATAAAAAATTTTTTTAAAAAGGCTGAAAAACATGAAAAGATAAAAACATTAGCATAGGCAAAGTTGAGCACTATTAGTGATAATCTTTTATTAGCACGTGGTGACAGCTTTGACGAATTTACAGATGAGGGAAGAGATTAGGCAGAATACACGTAAAGTGATAGATGAAAGTAAAAATCATCACACATTAATAAAGGTAGAGAAGAAACTATGAGAACTGTAAAACGATTTTGTGTACACCTAAAATGGACAGATAAGAAGTAGAATTTAATCTAGTTGGACCAATAGCAGCAACATATTTTTAAAAATTGCCATCTGATGACGCTGACTAAACTTTTGGTATTAGAGAACTTTTGATATTAGAGTAATAGTACTTATTGTTGGCACTGGAGATGGTTTCTCCAATATTATTATAGGCGATAAGGAATATGGTGCTCAAGTAAGGTACTCAAGGTCTTTGGGAAATAATTTTAATGAAAAAGCCAAATGAAAGCATATATACAAATGAAGATTATAAAAATTATTCAGAGATTATAAAAAGTACAAATGCACTAAAGAGAAATAACAATAAAGATGGTACAGCTCCAAGAATGAATAGGAGTTATAAATGGAATAATATATTAAAATCCAGTAGGAATGAGTCCAAAACTGGTAAAGGTATGACTATACTCTTATTTAGTGATCCAAATGCATTACTAGATAGACTTCACATTTTATTATCTAGTTATGAGTTTAAATGGCAGGATTGATTCTTTGAAACCATTTCAAGGATACTCATAAGACTGTTTACAAGGAAGGGAAAAAATAAATTGCATCTGTAGTTGTTGATGCTGGTAAAGATGCTGCTAAACAAATTTGTAAAAAGCCTTTAGAGCTTGATAAGACTTCTATAGTTGATACTGTTACAAAACTAATTAATAAATTTGCAGATAAGATCTTTAAAAAAATCATAATTTATAATTTTTTTGCAAATATATAAAAATAATAGCATTTTTTCAATTTATAAAATGGACATTTTAAACATCACTAAAATGCCTTTAAAAGAAAAAAGTATTGACTCGTACGAATATAGATCGAATGAACTAGAAAATGGTGCAAAAATAAATAATAATGTTTATATCGTTTACTTCTCTTTTTTATATCTTCGTTTTATTACAAATATCTATTCTTTATTTGAATCCCCTGATTATTCTTCTTTAACAAATATTAAAATCTTCTTCTTTTCTTCTTTTATTCAACTGCTTATAATAAAACTGCTTATTCATCAAAGCACTTTTCTTATTACAAAGTTCTCTCTCGCTTTTTAAAATTCTTCTTAAAAATTTTTTTAAAACTTTCTCCTTAAAAACTTCGTCTTTTTTTCTTCTTCTCTCCTTCTAAAGAGACGACCGTACTCATCAGTTGCTCTAATCCCTCTCTATCCTCTTTTATTCTTTTCTCCATTCCTTCTCTATTCCTAATCCGTCTCTCTTTATTTTCTTGAGTTTTTATAGTTTTTGATTACTTTTCGGTTGCGATAGCAATTTATGTTTTGTTTATGCAGCTGGTCTTTGCATTTATGTCTTCTCCCAATTGTATTTAACTTCTCTTACGCTTTATCGTCTATGCGTGTCCATGTTTACATTTTTTACCCAGTTGTATTTAACTTTCCTTCTTACGCTTTATAAGAGTGAAACCGCTGTTACCGAAAACAAGAGCAATGTAACCACTGTAGAGCTGACGATGTCAAACCGTTAACGGCTACAGCTATCGATTTTGACGGTCCTCTGAAATATAAATCACAAGAGAAGTCGTTTGGAAAACGATATGTTGCACTGTTTACATGCGCAAGAACAAGAGCCGTCTATCGGCAGGAGAATATTTTGAAAATCAATTTCATCACAAAAGACGAGATAAAGGTAGTTGATTAAAGCCTAAGTCACAGCTTTAATCTGGGGAGTGTGCTGTGAATGACGTCTTCCAAGCTGAAGTAATTAGTTGGTTATTGTAAGCTAAGAAATATTTTAAAGTGCTAATGAATTTAAGGTGCTAATGGATAGTTTAATAATATTTTAAGGTGTTAATGATCGACGCGGTTTTAAATTATATAAAAAGGGATTTCAGTAAAAATCGGCAAAATCAATTTCAGATGACATGCAAGAAAATATGCTCACGAATATTCTTCAAAAACAGGAATGGAACCTGGAACGAAGGGAAGAACTTTTTTAAAAACTTAAAACTTTCATACGGTGTAAAGACTTTTTTTTTTTCCCCGCTATTAAACAAGCTAAAAAACATTTATACCATTTGAAAGCGAAGATGATTAAGGCCAAAGTGGGCCTGAGGATGGAGTCATAAAAAAATTATTAGTAATAATGCAACAATGATGATGGAAAAAATTTTTAGATTAAGGATTTAACTATTATCACAATAATTATCAAAATAATGAACTTTTTAAAAAATTAATTTTAAATAAAATGTAGGATTTGAAATTTAAAAAATTCAAAAAACAAGATAGCAACTTTTATTTAAGCTTCGCAGATTGCTCATTTACTGAAATTTTAGAATTTTCATACGATAATTTTTAGGGATTTTTCGCAAGCAACTTTTTTAATTGCCGAAATTAATTACTAAATCTTAATGGACTTTGTGTGAACCAAGCTTAAAACTATAGCTTCCTCAGTCTCTGCATTGATCTGGCCCAAAAATATCAACGTGAAACATTGTAATCTGATGGGTGACATGTTCTGAGCCTAAAAAATGATAAGTAATTTATTTGAGTTTGTGTCATAAAGGAGAAATTGCAATCCTTTAGATTCAAACTCGAAATTCGATTTTCTTTCATTAAACTTCAACCTAGTTAGTTTTATAATTATAAAAAAATCTAATAAAGTAATAATCAAATCAAATGAATTGTTAAGATAACAAATAAGATGATATCAAATATTATAAACTTTAATTCTAATTACCAAAAAAGCAACACGATCACGTGATTATGTTAAGTCTACCAAGCTATTGTGTACATAAAATGAGACGTTTCTATTTCAATCAATTGATTGTTAAAAACTTTATTCAATTAATAGCTTAAAAAGTTATATATAAATAATTATATTATATATATAATATAATTTAATGTCATATAATATAATGTAATATAATATAATAAAATATAATAATATTATTATATAAGTTAGCTATAACCTGAGTAAGAAAAATCAAGCTAAAAATGTATAAAACTAAATGCCTGAAATATGAGTTTTTTACTGCACTTAAATTAATTTATGTTATTTCTAATACAAGTAAGGTGTATTTTAATTTTTTTTTTTCTATTTGTTGGCAGTAAGTAATTATGTAGTTATCATATAATGTTGCAGTATATTCGTTTCTTTATACAAAAACTATACAAAATGAAGAAAAGACAAATCAGATGATTATTTGTATTTCTAGCTTACTTTAGATTAGAAGTAGTTGAAAGTGTACTTTCACAATCGTCTATACTTCTTGATTAAGCTAATTTGCTGTGATGATCAAAATATCTGATAAATATTGCAAGGTTCGGCTATATGAGAATTATGATTGTTTAAAAGATTTACTGTTTCAGTTAAGATATACACCCATGCGCTTGACGCTGGTTACATATCAAGTTACACATTTTTTAATTCCTTTTTCATAATAATTTTTTTTTTCCCGCGAGAAATATTGCCATAGTAAAATCAATTAAACCAGCATTTCACTGGAAGCTTTTTTTATAAAACCTGCACGCTTACAAACCTACACGCTTCGAAAGTTATCTACGTCATTTAAAACTTTCGAACAACTCGATCGGACTTTATCTCCGATATAAATCGTATAATAAAGTTTTGCTTATTTTAAGTCAAACGTGCATTTTAGCACAAATTATGATAAATGTTACACTATAGTATAATATAAGATTTTGAAGCGCGAGTAAATAAAATTGTTAAAAACAAAACTATTCATCAACATAGATTTAAAAAAGCGGATATCTGTATATGTATAGAGTTCGTTGTGAACCTTTATAAAAATAGAGATGAACAAAGAAAATGTCAAGAATGCATTCGAGGAGATTTACGTGCTAAAACAGTTATTATTTAGTCATCATTTCTAAGCTAAAAACTTAATTTATTGATTAAGTAAATGGTTTTATTTTGCGCTCCATGTGAGAAAATCTGCTATGCGAGCTAGTGAAAGGTTCAGAAAAGAGATTAAAATACAACTTAAAAGGTCATAAAATAAGTTAAGCGCCGTAAATGACGACGACGTCTGCAAAGTCTTTCATAATTTTATCCTGGTGCAAATAACAATCGAAATACAGATATACGTTTTCCATCTTCAACTTCTTTGGTGAGAGCGACCATCGATGAGACTATAAACATTAATCTTTTAGAGCGATTACTCGACTTCGATGTCTGCTTTTTTTCTATGTTAAACTCAGTTAAAATGATTGCAACAATTTTTTTAATATCTTTGGGTGTTCAAGTTTGCTCCATGCCTGTTTTAGAAAACAATTCATCTTTGACAGACTGTGTAGTTACTGGACCAGATATTCTAAAAAACACAAAAGAAATGGAGTTCGTGAAGGCAACATTTTTATTGAACTCTGTAAGTTTTTTTTGTTAAGTTGTATATTTTCAAAATTTGGGAGGTTTTTTTTCATTTAAAGTTCATTTCAAAGAACCTGACACAAAAGGCTATGACTAAAACTACAAAACTACTACAAAAGTCGTAAAACTTATTTGAAAATCCTTAAAACAACATTATAAAATGATTTCCGTTGATTTTATTGTATTATCATTTTTTTTTAATGTTCTTAGTGAGAAAAATAAAAATGTAAAAATTTAGGTATAACTCATAACAATTATTTGAATTAGTCGTTTAAATAATCATCTAGACGACGATAATCTTTTATAAATCGGTGGCTTTTATTCCAGCTAATGCTTTCAAAAATATTCAGACATCGTTTGTTTTTTTTTCTGTCGTTTTTTCGGGGATATCAAAAAGCATAACATAAAAAAGTATACATTCTTCCGTTCGCAATTAATGTTTTCATTAAAACTGTTCCTGCACCAGACAATCAGTTAAACAAAAACATGCAATCAAACAATAGTTATAGAGTATCATAAGATTATATTATTCATAATTTACACTTTACTGTAAATTATTTTTTTCGCTGAATTGAAAAACGTTTTGAAACAAGTTTACAGTTGGTTCAACGCAGGAATTAAACGAAATAATGTTTGCAAAATTTAAAAATATACAAACACCTAGCGCGCAATAAAATAAGTGGTTAGCACGGTTAAGTTCAAATTTAACATGAAATATTTTTTTTAGTCAATTGTATATTACTTGGTGAAATTCTGTGGGCGAGACCGTTTGTGTTTAGCTACAACTATCGAACATAAAGTTTTCGATTTAGAAAGCAACAACATGATCAACGATATTAACCTTTGGGCAAGACTTATCGGTGTGATTATGGTAATTTTAAAAGTCTTCATCGTTTTGTGCGATTGCTCTTTATTGAACGAATATTAAAAGTATGTATAACCATTTTGCTTTTGGTTTTGTTTAGGGTTATATAGAGATTGAACCGTACCTCAAACTAATCTACGATGATCAATACGACAGCAGCTTTTTCGACTGCAAAGAAAACCGGAACTTTATGATAACTGGGACAATAAGCAACGATATCATATTAAAGATTTCAAAAGGTGACTTTTAGTTGAATAACGAATTGAAAACTTTTCACAGGATTTAAAATTAGTTAAAATTTCTGTAATTAATGAAGTAGAATTGCGAACTTTAGAATATTTACAGATATTTATAGTTTTAAAATTTCGATTCTACTTTAGTGAGAGAAAATTTAAAACCTTCGTGCATTAATAACCGCATTTGCCGAAGACATTGCTTACATCAATCAGATGATTCATCGAAGTGCTCCGAGATGACACTAAATTGTTTTTTTAACAAGTGCGATAAAGAGCAGTGATATTTACCAGAATTTTATTATATTCATTTAAAGAGAATATTTATATTTATATTGTTATTGTTAATTTATATTTGATCTTCGTTTGATTGTGCCATATTTATTAGATTGCAGAGAACTTGATATTTCCTGAGTGTTTATTTAATCATAATTAAGAAATGTAACTCTTTTTATTTTAAGACATTTTTTTTGACAAGTTTTATTTTTTTTTTTTTTTTTTTTTAGCTTTTGTTGTGTTAATCCTAACTACTTAAAATTGTTTGAAAAATTTATCGTCTGCTTTTCATAACCTCGTTTGTTTCTGTTTATTGACAATATTCTTAATTTAAATGACTAATTTTTATTTCACATTTTTCATTAAATACATACATACATACATACATACATACATACATACATACATACATACATACATACATACATACATACATACATACATACATACATACATACATACATACATACATACATACATACATACATACATACATACATACATACATACATACATACATACATACATACATACATACATACATACATACATACATACATACATACATACATACATACATACATACATACATACATACATACATACATACATACATACATACATACATACATACATACATACATACATACATACATACATACATACATACATACATACATACATACATACATACATACATACATACATACATACATACATACATACATACATACATACATACATACATACATACATACATACATACATACATACATACATACATACATACATACATACATACATACATACATACATACATACATACATACATACATACATACATACATACATACATACATACATACAAAGTCTATAAGTTTTTAGTATATTAAACTTATATTTATATAGTCTCAGACTTTAAAATCGTTAAGGAGGTTGTTTGTATGATTGAAATGTACTTTAAATGATTTAACAGCATCCCTAAATTTCATCAAACGATTAAAGAATCAATGAAGTATAATCACAAGGGCTTATCATTTAGAATTTTTTTATTTCTCAAAGAAGCATTGCAGTTGTTTGAAAATTCTTTGATTAATTACAGAGAGCATTTCATATGTTCAAATTCTCTCCCGTAATTCAAAAACACAATCATTGTTTCTTTGATATAATAGAGGATCGAGGTTGATATCTTTGTTGACAAATGTTGTTTTGATATAATTCTTCGCATTATTTATATTTTTTACTTTTTTGGGTAGTTTATTTGGATATTTCAAGTTTGATTACGTTGATACGATATAACTAATGTTTAATACAGCTGGTAATATTTTAGATCCAATTATATGCTTTCGGCTTCTTTTAAAATTTGATTTTGGATTTCTTCAATATCAAACAGTTGTTACTAATTACTTATAACTTTCCTTTTTGCT
This sequence comes from Hydra viridissima, assembly GCF_058129835.1. Lineage (NCBI taxonomy): Eukaryota > Metazoa > Cnidaria > Hydrozoa > Anthoathecata > Hydridae > Hydra > Hydra viridissima. The sequence goes on from NW_028324313.1 coordinate 8,803,453, forward strand.
CTTTTGGTTTGAGTATTTACTTTTAGACCAAGGTTGAGTATAACTTTTTAGACCTTGTTTAGCAACTGTATTATAATTTATTAGGTCGTGTGCGTTCTTTGCATTTTTTAGGTATTTTAGCATTTTTGGGAAGATTAAGGTATTCATTTTTAAAGTTGTTGGAATTGTTGAGTTGTTGCTGATCTATTGCAAACGTAACCTAAATGTTGTCCGAATTACGGAACAAAAGCCAGCAGATACCTTGTTTACGAGAAATTTTATTTATTGTAAACAAGGTGTCAAGTTTTTTATTATTCTAAAATAACTCATTATCTCCAATAATACCTTTTGTACGCGCATTATTAATAGTATCTGCATGAGATTAGAGTTTTAAGTATTATTACTGAAGATCTTCTTTTTGTTACACGCGTCTGTTATTTGTTTAGATTTGTTCAAGGAAGGAATTACTAACATACTGAGACGCTCATTGATTCTTTGTGTAGTTTAAAAGGATCTATAAATAGTTTTTGGTTTTTGAAATGTTGCTTAATATCATCATCATCATCATCATCATCATCATCATCATCATCATCATCATCATCATCATCATCATCATCATCATCATCGTCATCATCGTCGTCGTCATCATCATCGTCATTATCATAGCTGTCATCAAAACTTAAATTTTACTTTTAAATGAGTTAGAAAATCCAGATTTTACCATCAACTTATGTAAAATTTATTACTTATAATCCTAGTCCTTCAATCTTCACCAATCGAGTCCAGAAATCTTTTTCAAATTACTAAAAGTTAGATTACTTTATATAGGTTTTATATAATAACAAAAATATAGGAACTTAATCCTAAAGTTTATTATGAATGACGATGTTATTATTTTTGTTTAGCTGTTGGCAACTGATGATAACATGAACAAATGATAACATGAACATAGATGAGCATGAGAAGAACTATATAATGATATTTTGTAAAGTATCAAATTAAAACAATGCATCTAATAGTAAGAACCATTTGTCTAATTAGCGTGTAAATTAAGACACGATATATCTATCCACAAGCAAATGAGATAGATGTTAAGTACTTTGAATGCAGAGGGTTTACGTAAATCAAATTGCTTCAAAATATCATCACGAAGTAATCAAATTACCTCAAAATATACTCACGCTTTACAGCTGATGACGCTTTACAGCATTCCTTTTAGTCTTCCCAATATTAGACTTCCTAAATATTAAAGTGAGAATTTTATTTGGTTTCTGTTTTGAAATGTTTGGTGGCAAATTTAATTGGTTTCTTTACATGAAAATTTAACTGAGAAGATTTTAAAGTGAGTTTTAGGGCTCTCGCCCATTAAGTTGATATTATTAGTAAGGGCTTGTGTCTCGAAATTATTTTCTCGAAATAAACCGGGACAAGCATAACGAGACGAGAAATATCCCGGAAAAAATTGACGAATAAAATGTCCCGGAATTAAGTTATAAACCGGGACAATAAATTTTCTTTCGGAATTTAAAAATTGGGTCCCGGATATCATCATCTCGTCTCGAATAAAAAAATAATGAGAAGCAGATGCTTAACTATTTGTGAGTAGTTTTTGTAGGTGACGCAATATACAATTTACAGTTCCGACAAAGAATTATATGCAATACTATTTAAGTCGTCTATTTAAGACCATTTGGGTAAATAATTTAAATTTCAAATATGAATAAAATTAATAAATGGTCATTTTAAGGGAATTTGACTTTTAAACAACAATATAATATACTATTCTGATAGAAAGTTGGCACTCATAATACGCACATGGTAACCATGCGGTTACTATAGACACAGTATTGTGATAAAACCAAATCAAGTTGAAAATTTAAGCAAAATAGCCTTTTATAGCTATTTAACCGCCCGACATCTTCTATCCATACTTTATACAGTAACAAACAATATTGAAAAAAGTCGATAGCCGAAAAAAAAGAAATGGATTAGAAATTGAGAAGAAGAGTTAATATATATGTGGATATATGGTCGGGTATATGGTCGGGTGTATGGTCGGATATATGGTCGGGTATATGGTCGGATATTCAGAGATGCAGATTAAGGAAAGAGAAAAAAGACGTGAAACATTTTTGTTTCATTATAAAGTAAAGAATTTAGTGCTTAGTAATCGCATCATCTTTTGGAAAGAATTGAAATGAATGTTGAAAATATGGTACACAAAAAAAAGTACCCGCGTTTCTTATTTAAGTCAGAGTGCTACCAACTACACAAAACAGACATTTCCTTATCTCAAAGCATTCAATCCTTTGAACTTACAGCATCCTATCCCATAGCACTAATATAAGGTTATTAAGAATAGGAGCAAGATTTACAAATAATACTTGGCTGTTAAAAGAAGGAAGTTGACAATCGCTACTCTATCAAACCTAAATTGTGAGCACATAGGGGGCGTAAATTCAGCTCATAAATAATGAGTATATAATTTCAATAGAAATTTGGTTAAAGCTTTTTACTTTCTATAAAAATTTTGTAAAAATTTTTTTACAACTTAGTTGAATATAGATTTATTGGTGATTAAGCTAAAGTGTGTTACACATAATCACATTAAAATAGGAAATACAATTAGGTATTCAATTAAAGGAATGTAAATTATTATTGTTTGACCGCCCAATAAGAACACAAATGTGCCGATGCTTTTTATAAAATTACATCACCTTACTTACTAAATGATTTGCTCGTGATGTATTTATTATAGAACTTAAACTAAATGTTGATATATATATATATATTTTATTGATTTTAGAACTCACGTCAGATTAAAGTTAAAAAAGTCTCAATGAATTCCTCTAAAAACAAAAATAAAAGTTTGAATATTGAAGGAAATCCTGAGAGAATTGAAAATCATTAGTGAACAAAAATAGTTGGATATTATGAATTGTTCGTGAGAACTTAAATAATATTTAAAAGTTAATCAACTTTGCAGATTGCGCAAAAAAAAACCATTTACTGTCGCATCAACATATTTACAAAGTATATAAAATAAATATGAATTACCCGTATATACTAGCGTATAATTCGAGAAATTTTGGACGAAATATTTACTCTAAAACAGCAATTCGACTTTTATGCGGGTCAGAAAAAAAACAAATTTATTCCTAGAAATTTTTTTTTTCGTATTTCTTTTTTTAAGATTAAAAAATGTTTCATTTAATATTGATTTTGTATTAATTTTGGATCGACTTATACGCGAGTATATACGGTAAGTTTTATTTGACAAAAAAATGAAGCAAAAATTTTTACTTAATATCATCATAATATCTAATATAATTCTGAATAACAAATATTATTTTGTTAAATATCTTAATATATTACCTTATACTGTGAGGGCGGCGTTTTTTAATAAATAATGTTTATCTTTGTAGAATAAAGCTGCAGTAAGCTTAAGGAGATATGAGTGCGAGGGCTATGTGGAAGGTAATGTGGAGGTTAGGATTGAGGTTGAGGGCTGGGAATTACTTTCGTAAGGAAAGGGCAAGTTTTTTGGACTGTTTGATTAGGATTGGGCAAGGTTTAATTTTTAAAGGGTTAAAGTTGTGTTTACCGTCCTCAGTATTTTCTATTAAGCAATATATCTTAACAAGCATTCTATTAGTGTGTAATGGTTAGCACTCTTTATTCCTCACGTTTATAAAATGCAAATAATACTCTCTTACTCTACTTTTAGTGTTCAATACTAGTTTTATCAATTACTCCTCCTCTTCATTTTTCTTCTTTAAAGGAATATCTTTTCTATTTTTTTTTATTTTAAACTCCCAAAACCTTTTTTTTTTTCTTGTTTATCAAAAATTTCTCTTTTTTTTTCTTCCAACACTTGTAAAACTTCTTGTTTATCCAAAAATTCTTCAACCATAAAAGTTCTCTCTAAAATTCTTTTCAAATTCCTTTCTTTTTTTTTTTGAGCTTTTATATTTTTTGCTTGATTTCGGTTGCGATACCTATTCATCATTTATTTATATGGCAGGTTGATGAATCTTTGTGATTACGTCTTTTCCAATTGTTTTTACCTTTTTTCTTCCCGCTTTATCATTTATCAATATGGCAGGTTGATCAGTAATCGTCTGTACATCTGTTCCAATCGTTGTTTTACAATCATATTCTCCTTCCTCATAATATGATAGCATAGTAAAAAATCACTATTTAAAGATATTTTATCGTTGATTGAATATTTGTTGGACCGCGTCCCTTCACTATTACTCTATAAATATAAGTTTCTTTCGATACATTCCTAGTTTTTTTAATTCTTTTTGATGGTATTACCTTACTTACAGATGATGGTGGGACCTTTGTAAAACTGTGAAACGTTTCAAAGAAAGTTTTCATTAAAAAGAAAACTTTTTTTAAAACGTTTCATATTCTGTAACTTTAGCTTTAATTAGTATATTTTTTACCGAAGAAGACTGTATGGCACGTTCTTATTTTTAAGTTTTTTGACCTTCCGGCGTTATTTATTATGGAAAACACCAGTCCTCTTTTCTGATTTACTCAAGATTCACTAATGAACTAACTGATCAACAATATTCCTCTGAGTAGAAATAACAGTAACGGGAATCCAGTAAGAGCTAGGACTCCAGTGAGACAGCAGGGACCAGGACTCCAGTAAAAAGATATCCAGCTAGAACTATCTTCAACACAGGATAATGTAGAAAAATATTGCTTAGATTATTTTTATTTTCCCAACTTCTAACTATAAAAGAAACCAATCTCAACATTAAAAAGCAATCTCAACCATTAAAATGCATCTGTTGATCTAGATAGTAATTATTGAACAAATGCCGACAAGGAGCCAATTATCAGCTGATGAAATCATTTGGGATATATTTGTTGATTTAAAATTCAATTTTAAACTAAACACAATAGCGTGAGAAAACAATATTTTTTTAATAATTTTTTTTCTTTTCATATTAAATATTTTGATATATAACACTTATATATATATAAATATTATATAAAAATTTATCTGGAAAGTCAGCATTATAATAAATCACGCATCCTCTCCATCTTAAAATTTATATTTTACTGCACAGTGACATACCGATAAGAAAACTTAGGTCATGGTACTTTTTTTGGTATTGGCTTTTTGAGGTCTCATCTATTTATTTAATATTTAAATTTGAGGTCTTGAACTTCGTTTACTATTTCCTGCAAACAAACCTTCATACTGAAAAATGAAAAAAGTTCAATATTTAATAATTAGTTGATAACTTAACCACCTGCCAATATTCTTATTAGCAGTATAAATAAGGGTTGGAAAATATCTGTTTTTTTTTTTAAAAAAAAAAAGAGAAAAACCTGTGCAGTGAATATTTGGATTTTTTTGGCTTTATTGGGTTTATTTGGGTTTTTTTTCTCTAATTTTAGTTTAAGCCTTTAGATTTCAGATTTAGATGTAAACTAATTCTTTGAACATTGACTGCTCTTTTTTAAAATCAAATACTCTTTTTGCATGATTAAAGAAAAAAATGCCATTTGAAAGTTGGACAAAATGACTGAAATCTTCAAACCTGAACAATTTTTTTTGTCAGAGTATTTACATATCAGAAAGATTCTTTAGATAAAAACACAGTATGCAAAAGATGTGCTTGCAATCTGAACAGATCATGAGACCAGGATGATGATGGTGAGGGAACTGATTGAAAGACTATCTAGCAGTTCTGACATATGGATGCAGTGCTCATCATATGATTTGTTGGAAAATGATATTATTTACACAGTGATCTTAAAGCAGATTGAAGAAATTCAAGAGCATTTTACAACTGTTCCTCTTGCCCATGGACTTTAAAGGAGAAAAAAAAGAGTGTATACAACAGTTATCCAATGAGACACGTTGGAACTGACTTCTAGGGGGAAAACATGAAAAAATACCTGCAAAGATTGGATAGTTAATGGATGACATTCGATTACTTAAAGAGAAGCTAGAAACTTTTTTGAACAAATGAAGACATTCGAAGCCGGCTTTTTTGAACAAATGAAGACATTCGGAGCCGCCTTAGATAAAATGCAAGGAAATTCTTTTCTTTGATGTTGTTCACACCTAGTAATCACTGATGAAGAACAATCATCTGGCAGTAAGAGCTTGGATCAGCTATGCAACTATAAACAATTGATGTAATATAAAAATTCTTTTTGAAGGAAACATTAGCGCCAAAGGTTGGCGCCAATAATTCCTTCGAAAACATGTCGTGATTAACCGTGTGTTTTAGAAAACAGAAAATGTTTAGCAGAAGCTCTTTAAGTTGTCTCGAATATGGAATAACCATCACATTTTCGAAAAAGTTTGAAAAAGGTAATTTTTGAAGTACAGTTGATATTTCACTGATGCTTTTGCGTATTTTTTTATTTTTTCAACTAATATTATCAAAAAAAATCGTTTACTAAACCAACCTTAGTATTTAACTTAGATGTCACACTTTCCCAAACTCCAACCTTACTAAATGAACAGGTTATTTACTCAAGAAAATGTAACTTATTTTTATAACCGGTTCAATTAACTTCAATTTGGTCAAATTACACTGGTAAACAATTTTTTAACTTTTTTTTTTCATATGAAATAAATGTCAAGTTTTGAATGTGTTAGGGCCACCTAACAAAAAAAAAATATCAAATTAAAAAAATTGACACGTCAGGTTTCCTTGTGACGGCAAGTATCAGCTACTCTTTGAGAAAGTGTTGCTTAATGCATAAAAAATTCTTTTTTTCATATGAAATAAATGTCAAGTTTTGAATGTGTTAGGGCCACCTAACAAAAAAAAAATATCAAATTTAAAAAAATGACACGTCAGGTTTCCTTGTGACGTCAAAAATCAGCTACTCTTTCAGAAAGTGTTGCTTAATGCATAAAAAATTCTTTTTTTCATATGAAATAAATGTCAAGTTTTGAATGTGTTAGGGCCACCTAACAAAAAAAAAATATCAAATAAAAAAAATTGACACGTCAGGTTTCCTTGTGACGGCAAATATCAGCTACTCTTTGAGAAAGTGTTGCTTAATGCATAATAAATTCTTATAGCTTTTCTGAATATTTGGCTTCTGGTAGGTCCCATCTAAGTTTCCAACAATATTCTGCTAGAAATTCTGGACTCAATTTCCTTTGATAGCGCTTCTCCTTTAAGGAAATGTCCGGCTAGAACCTCTCACCTTGTTTATCACTCATAGCGCCCAAACTTGCCGGAAAGAAATCCAGATGAGAGTCCAGCATATGTAATTTTGAAGACTTATTGCACCCAAAAGATTTATATGACAATATTGGTTGAACGTGATAAAATTTATCACTCTTTAATTGTTAATTTCTCAAAAACTATTTAACGCTTTTTTCTAATTTTTTTGCAAAAGAAAGCTAACTTATTTATTTCAATCACTTTTTACATTTTTTATTGGACGCTTAGATAGAAACCGAATATTTTTGCGAGTACTTGACATCATCTCAAGGATCTTGTTTTTATTTACTTTTTTGAAGCTGCTCTCCACTTTCTATTTAAATTTTCTTCATCTGAAGCTAATTTCTTGCTTTTTGATAGGATTCCTTTTTTGATTTTTTGGGAGTAGATTTTTTAGTTTGAATTTACTTGATCTTGTTTGCGACATATCTACCTTTCGACTGATAAAAATATTTCTGGCCTGACAGCTGTGAAAAATTCTTTTCGCAATAGATTTCTTCAATTATGCACAGGTTTTCTCGGCTTATAAGTTTATGTGGTTTTTTTGAACGACGCGTTAATTTCTCATTGGATCATCAATGGATCATCATCATTATCAATGCATCATCACCATCAATGGATCGCTTTGGAGTTTACTTTTTATAATATACCCTATATTCTTCAGATATAAATACTTTTTCTATCAAAGCTTTGCTGCATTTAAATATTCTCGCAAGATCTCTCTGCGACTGACATGGATTTGCCTTTATGAAGCGAATTATTGACTTTTTTTTGCATTTTTTTTAAGTCCTTTCTTTTTTCTACTTCTCACTTTTCTTTCAATACGTCGAGTCTCTTTATATCGCCGCAAAATAAATCCAACTCAAGATCGAGCAGCACTAGTCTACTTTGAATAGTCAACTTTTGATAACGAAAGAATTTGAAGAAAAGTTTCCAAAACTTTTTCTCGATTTAATATTTATTTATTAATTTTAACAAGCTCTCACCTATTTATAAAATCTATTTGAGAACAATCATTTGAAATTACACATTTTCCACTAAAAAATTATTGTCGTTTTGTAGTCCACTTGGTTGTGTCATTAATGAGGAAGCATAAACTTTTGTTAATGTTAGCAATATGATGTCAAGACGTTTTTATAACAAAATCACACACTTCCTACAATACAGAAATATGATAAGGAAATTGCAAAGTGTTCATAGTTTTTAATATAAGGTACTCGCTACGTCTAAAGACGATATTACTTTTGATTTAAAACGTGGTAAACCTCCTCCGGTCACTGCATTTCACTCATTCAAGGAATTACCTCTTTCACTTCATTAAAAATTTTAATTGGAGTTATAACTTTTCTTTTCCATAGCTAATTGGTTATTCGTTAGACAGTCCGAAGTAGGCAAATTGGACATTTGTCCTGTTGTCTGCTTCGGCATCAGGACAAATGTCCACGTTCTTTTTTTGTTCTGCACGGTCTATCATGATTAAGACTGTTTGCAACCAGTCTTAATCATGAGAGACTACGCAGAACAAAAAAGCTCCTGGCCTGAACTTATAATTCCTAACCCAGTAGGCATTGGACGTCCTTAGACGTCCACCGGATGTCTAAGGACGTCTAGTGCCTACTGGGAAAGGATTAATTAAAAGAAAAATACATTTGTTTTCAACTCTTCAGTTATTTTTTTCAAGAATCAAATAACTCTCTGTTGTGTAAAATAAACTCTGTTCTGTAAAGTAAGTTCTCTGTCCTGAAAAATTTAAGGGTCTGCGTATCGTTTCATTTCCATATCGTTATCATACCGATATGAAATCGGGAAAAAAAAATGTCATCGGAATGATTACGACGTAATATCCTTATAAAAATTTTAACCGGTAATGTTGTTGAGTTTAAATCCCGGTATATACCGGACTCTCGTCATTCCGATGATTTTTTTTTCTGATATTATATCGGAATGATAACGATATGGAAATGAAACGATACGCAGACCCTTAGAAAAATTAACTCTCTGTTTTGTAAAATAAATTCTCTGTTTTGTAAAAAAGGAAGTTTCAAGGTTCTTTAAATAATTGGGAAAAGTTTGAAAAAGTTTTCTTTTTTTAATTTTATTCCATTGTTAAATCATTTATCTTAGTAATAAAATATTTTACTCCAGAACTTAACCTTTTTTTTTTCTTTTTTTTCCTAACTATAAATGAAAAATGCGAGTTCAGTATAGAGAGCCAGCATTACAATATCTAGATTCTAAATTCCTTTCTTTTTTTACAATATAAGGAGAACATAACTTGATATCATTTTATGTTCTTTCACTCTGGAATGTTCACCTACACGTTGTTTTTTTTTTATAAGAAACTTGTTTATAACTGGTGCTAGAAGCCCCAAAATCTTAAGAAACAATTAGTACTTTGGTACTTTCCAATGAAAAACTTATTTCACAAAGAGTTTGAGGAATATTTCCTAATTTTTGTTCTGTTGAGGGACAAATCTGAGGATTATATGACATTGATATTAAATTTGAAATAAGTTCAAATAAGTTTAGTTGACTAACTGTAAAACATTTTATCTAACTTGTTAACATGTTTTCAAATTGCATTTTATTTACTTTTTTTCTCTTTTGATAATCTGAAACTTAAGAAGCTCTTAAGAAACATTTAGCACTAGAGTTGTAAAAAAGTAATTTGAAAAGTACTTTAAAAAGTACCCCTTAAAAGTACCCCTGGTTTTCTATTAAAAAAAAAAAAAAGGTTTTTTAGTCTCGCGGATCTTGGAATATTTAGTCTTTAAATCCACAAGAGAGTTTTTATTCAAGTTTATCTTTTCAGTTTTCAATATGCATTTGGTTTTTGACTGTATTATAAAAATGTCAATCCAGAGGACCAAATTATATAAATTTTTCGAGTTTGGGGGAAATTAATAAATTTAAGTAAGGAAATTTTTGTAAGAGAGCGAGGAATTCTATGATTATAATATTTTTCAATCCGGGAAGGCCTCTTTCAGTCATGTCAATTTGACAAGGAAAGGCTCTTGCTTTTTAAATATTTGTACTTTTTAACGAGTGTCCAAAATGATTTTGTTTATTTTGAAAAATCTTCAGGATAGATTTAGAAAAGTTGTATTCAATTTAATGTTTTCCTAATTTCGGATAGCATGAAAATTTCATTTAGAAAAGGATAAAGCATAAACAATTTTCGTATGTGTATATCCTTTATCTGTTGTTCAAACAAAAATACGAAAACTCAAATTAAAATTTAAAAGACGCATGCGTACGTATAAGTCAACATCCTTACAATGCTAATCCGGTACTTATTTCGGAGCACTAAAATACAAACTGTAAACATTCATATTCAGGTGATTACCACCTATTAACTTTTACATATGTAAGCTGTAAACAACCATTTACATATTGAAAACTGTGCTAACATGATCTAAGTTTGATTTATTGCTGTAGTGTGTTACTTATTCTCAAGTTTAAAAGTACCATAGCACACTTGAGAAGAGTTCTTTGTTGAAGATTTTACCAAGAATTACAACATTAGTCTCTTATCTATGATGTTTCTCTTAAATTACCTTTAGCTTTAGGATGTAGCTAAGAATAGTTAATTGTGAAAAGGCTACTTGTACAAGGCACTTTGTATTTATGTATATAATAATTATCTTACAAATATTGTATTTTGTAAATACTAGTATGCTAAATTAAAAAAGTAGTCAAGATATATCCAAAAATGGAGATAAAAGGAATATCAAGCGACAGTAATCATAAGTTAAAAGAAGCTGTTCAAGGTATGTAAATACAGCATATTGTATATGTGTAAGTGTTAAGCAAGTTAAAATAGCAAGGTTAAGTACACAGTTTTAATTAACTTATTTTTAATTCATCATTTATTTTTAAGAATACATAAAGAAAAACTAAAAATTTCAGTATTCAGTTTATAGTTTATAAACTTGTTGAACTTCGTGTACTAAGTTGTATGAATACATGAAATTTACACCATAATGTTTACTTATTGGTTGAATATATTTATTTGAAACAAATAGAAAAGAAGGAAGTCGTATAAACAATTTATTGTTATTTTTAAGGATAAGAAGTACATAAACTCTTTACATAAAAGTTTAAGTTCACCTTTGGTGTTAAACATTTTATAAGTTTTTAACAAAATAAAAAATTATTTAGTTAATGGTTTTATTATTTTATTTAGGAGATCATCATTAAGATTATTTGTCACCAGGTAAACATGCTTAAGCTCACTTTTAAACAATAAAAAAACAAAAGTATTAAATTTTTATTAAAAAAGTTGTAATTCCAATTACAATACAACAAATATAATCTTGGTGATATTGCTGCAGCAAGAAAATTAACAACTTCAATTTAGAATTTTATGAGTTAAACAAATTGCAGCTAAATTATTTGAATTTAATGATTTAGCTCCCTACCCTTCCATTTAAAGTTTTAACATTTTAAACTTTCTAAGAATTCTTTGCTCTGTAGTGATTTCTAGGTACAGACATCATCAACACAAATGTGCTTAAATGTCTAGATATACCTTGAAAACAGTTACACTAACAACAAAAGCAATAGAACTAATTTATTTTCAATCAATTAGGGATAAAGTTCTATTTGATACTTGTGCTATATGCATCTCTTCTGCAACCTTTGGCCAACCTTTAAAGAGTTTTATTGTGAACTTTTAGAAATAACGCTTAATGCATTTATTTAAAAAAGTGCCACATGCTTTCAGCTGTTTTTTTTTATTACATAAAAGTAGTTTTAACATATATACTTCCAATTTCTATATTAAATAAGTTTCTCTTTGAAGAAAAATAAATTTGTCTTTTTAATAAATTTTTATGTTGCTTTTTTAAAAGATAGTAGTTTAATTGAAGCTAAAATCTTTGACTGTGAAGCATCTATACAGATTTCACTTAAAACAATTAATTCTAACAATGATGTAAGTTTCTACCATTGACTCTCAAAATAGACAGTTTAAAATTAACAGCAAATAAGGGTGAAAATTTTGCACATACTTTGTCTTTCAAATATACAGTTAGAAGCTGACCTTCATTTCTGATCCTTTACTTACTATTCTCTTTCTTTGGGAAGGGGTGGAGTACCCTTTAGCATCACTATCCTTATACACTAAACCTGCCAGTCTAACAAGCCCCATATTTATGTATGTATGTATGTATGCATGTATATATGTATGTATGCATGTAATGTATGCATGCATGCATTTATTTATCTATTTATGGAAAGAATTTTCATAGCAAGTTTTTTATGTAAATTGATGTTAAAAGAATGAAAAATTGTATGCCATCTAATTAAATATTTTTAGATACACCAGAAACATTGTTAATCACTCCAGAGAGCAAAGTATATTGCTTTTTATAATTCAAGTTTCTATTCTGTGAATATATAGTTACTATATGATGAGTTAGTTATATATATATATATATATATATATATATATATATATATATATATATATATATATATATATATATATATATATATATATATATATATATATATATATATATATATATATATATATATATTAGGGTAGGTCGATTTTACCCTGGTCCATTGCATAATGTTGCAGTAGTTGGAGGTAGTTGAAATAAGATACCTCAAAAAGCTTCAGTGATTTTGGATGAAAAATGGTTTTTGGATTCAATTTTAAAGATGATTGTGATTGTACAAAAAACACTATAAAAAGCGCAATAAGCGGAAATTAATATTTTCACATGTGAGAATATGTTAAAATGTTTTCTAAATGCCTTTTTTTACAACTTATGATTTTAAATTTATAAAAAGTTGTTCATCTAATATAGTAAGTTTTTGAATTTATTCAAAAATGTCATCTTATGAATGGGAATAATATCCTTTTGACATATATGTTTGATGCATCTCTCTGATAAGCAATTTTATCAAGATGCAGCTGTGTCGATTCTCAAACCCGTAAACATAATGGGATGCTTCTGATACTAGTTTAACAGTTTGCTCTACATTCAGGGAGTAAGATAGGAAGTCCTTAATATCTGGCTCAACAGAATTGTCTATATAGTATTGAATTTCTTGAATTGTAAAATGTTGCATAGTAGGAGGTTCCTTAATGCCTGGAGCAGTGAGGTATAATAACTACCAGTGATTGGCATTAAAATTTATTATAGGACTTTTTTTCAATTCATTTTGCAAACTGGTCAAGTTTCTTCTGTAAATATAAAGTTGTGATCAATACTGTGTTATGATCGTGTTTAAAAGAATAATAAAATAATTTTAAGTTACTCAGTCAATTAAATAATTTAAAAAGATACCTTTGTCTAAAAGCCAGTATTGATTGAAAACCATGATTTCGGATCCTTTAATCATCATCTTTAACCATGGCATAGAGAATGTTTTCAGGTCTTAGACAGAATGCATTATTTTTGATGTTCTGCTTCACAATTCATAACACATCATTAAATGGGAGAATATTTAGTTGAATGATAGTAGAAAAAATAGTATGAGGAGAGTCATGCAGTTTGGATGATGTCCTTATTTCAAACCATGCTAGAGCATAAACTTGAACAATAAACTAGTTTTTTTAAAGACTGGTTTGGTTGATTGTCTCTTGTATATAAACAGAGAATGCAAATAGCTAGAGTTAACCACCTTTCATGGTTAAGTGGGCCAATTTTATAAGCAGCCCATTTCTCAGCAACCTTACCAGACCCTACTTCTTTGCAATGCTCAAAGGTCTTTGTTCACTACTAAGGTCTTTCTGTACTTCTTTTGGAATACGCCCATCAACTATAGGATTTGTGGTAGATGAATATTTTCAGCACATCTTTTGCCAAGAAGGCCACTAAAGCTTTCTGGTCCAGTTGTTACACCATCTAGTTTTTTAAAAAGAGCTCTTAAAGGAAGTTCGTTTTAATGTAGCGCGCACCCAATGAGCTACAGTTTTCTTTTTAAAAATTCTTCAAATTTTACCACTACACCACTTATTGGGCCAGTATTGGTAGCAGTATTATCAAGAGGAACTGCCTGAATACTTTCAACACTGTTAAATTCTTGTAAAACACTGAACGTCTCTTTTGCATGTACTTAACCTGTTGCGCTAATAATAGGAACTGTTCTATGAGTCAAATAGGTTCCAGTAGATTTTCCATCTTCATAAGTAAATGTGAGGTGATGTTCAGGTTCAATAGATTTTTTGAGCAATTCCCCTTCAGGTAAGTTTATTATGCTAGAAGTTTGAGTGGTCTGATCAAGTGTGTATCCATACTAAAGAAAATTAACTGATATTTTTTTCTAGATCTTTACCTTCACTAGCTATCTTTACTTGTGCTTTAGCCCTATCTAATTAACATTTGTAAATCAAGATGTGATTGATATCATCTTTTCTCAAAATATGTTTAATGTCATGTAGTAAACCATTTGCAAGAGCTGCACCTAAGTTTGATGAACACTCATTTCTGACTAATTCCATAGCAAACCTGGGAAGTTTAATAAAGTTGTAGTGTCCAGGAAATTTCTTTATTGGTTGCCGCTCAGCATCTTCCTGAAAGAAATTGCAGCATACAAAGTTTGCATGAACTTAAAATATATCAGTAAAATTACAATAAGTTTACCTTAGTTTCAGTTGAGTAGCTAGTTTCTTCAGATGACTTTGTATGCTGTATGAGATTCTACTTTATCAACTACCATTTAAGATAGTTGTTATTGCTCATTATCAATCCTCTTTTTTCTTTTGAAAGCTTCTTTATCAACTGAAGAAGTTGATATCTCCTTTTTGGACCAGTATTCTGACTCTGATCTCAAAGATAAACTCTATCTTCAAGAGGTACTTTTGCGTTTTGAGGATACATGTAATATGTTCTTCTGAACAATTTGCTTTATTGCATGATACTTTTCTATCACTGCAAGGCACCATTAATCCAATTAGCGAGAACAAGCAGAAATATCAAAAATCTTATCCTAATTTCGACAAAATTTCGTTTTGTACTTGCAGTACAATGCTTGTGATTAATGCTTTTCACTAGAATGACAAGATCCTTTACTTTGATGAGATCTTCTGCAATAGATTTGTCAGTTATTAGAGGTAGATTAGGATTCACTGCAGCCCAAATTGAATTTAAATTATTTTTAGTTTGCTCAGTAACTTCAATAATATCTGCAGTTGGCTTTACATGAATAAGATAATAGTAGTATTGAATAACCTGCCTGTAAGTACTTGGCTCCATCATTAATGATTCACATGGACCACCGCCATACTTCTTTCCATTTTTTTTTGTGTAATAGGTGTGGCTATAATTTTATTGTTGATAATATTTGTAATTCTTGTTGAAGTTTTTGTTTACTATTTTAAATTTATCTATTTATTCATTTAACAATTGCCAGACACGCTAAATTGATTGGCTGCTGTAACTTAACAAACATTTTATTGGATGTATTATATATTCAAAACAAGATGTTTTGAAACAAGATAACATGTTTAGAGTTTAAAGTTTCAAAGATTGAAATTCCAAATATTTTAGAAACGAACAAATTTACGCCATAATTGAGGACTTTAAATATAAATCCGTAAGCTATTTTTAATACAGAGTTCCTGAAATTTGGTGGGAGTTGTTGTTATACCTTAGTTACAATAACTGCAATATTACTCAATTTGATATTCGAAAAAAATGGTAAAATCAGCCTTTCCTAATATATATGTGTGTGTGTATGTGTGCGTGTGTGTGTGTTTGTGTGTGTGTGTTTGTGTGTGTTTCTGTGGCACTATAAACTATTCACACTATATTGCTTTTAAAAAAGAGCACAAAGTAGCAAGAAAAAATTGATTACTATATATTTTATATTCTTTTACAACAATTAATAAAAATATAATAATTTGAGGCAGTTACAACAAAAATTATCAAAATGAAAGTCAATAAAGTATTAGCACATCAATTAAAAAATCTATAAAATATATGATTAATATTTTGTATGCAACCTTTTCACATTTATGATTTCTTTTAGTCTATTAGGCATTGAAAGAACAAGTTTTGAAGTATTTTCTGGCAAAATTTTTTCCCATTCTTTGTTTAGTTGCTTTTAAGATTGTTTTTATTCATTACATGGTACTTTCAAATGTTCAAGTCCAAATATGCCACAAGTTCTCAATTGGATTAAGATTCAAATTTTGTGGTATATGGGGAAGTCTGATGCACTTTATAAAGCAGCCATTTCTTAACAATCCTAGCATAATGTTTTGACTCATTATTCTATTTCCATGTTCATTTTTTTGGTACTGTCAGCAAAGTTATGTTATAATATTCCATCCATATTATTTTCTATAAAATACAAATTACCCACCCCTGAGTAAGACACACTTCCCCAAGTGAGCATATTACCTCCTCCTTGCTTTATAGTTGGGATTAGATTTTTTAAGTTCTAGCTCAGTATTTGGTTTCCTCCAAAACATTCTTCTGCCATCTGATGAAAATAAAATAAACTTACTATCAACAAAGAAAATTGCACTTTTCCAAAACTCTATTAGCTTGTTGATGTACTCTTTAACTTATTTTAACTGCTTGAGTATGTCATGTTCATTTAAAAATGGCTTTCTTCACTTATTGTAACCTTTCTAACAGTTTCTGCACACACTGTTTTTCCAGATGCTCCTGCAATTACACATGCTTTAGTTTGAGCACTTATTTTAATAATCTTTGGTTGACCTTCACGTGGCAAACTTTCAATACATTTGGAATTTTCAAGTTTTTTTATATTGTATCTCACAGTATTAAAGGACTTTTTTAAAATTTTTCTTATTTCTTGTAAGCTTTTTCCTTCTTTACTTAGAGACTATTTGAACTCGTTGAACTCTTTCAAATAACAATATTATTGCTTTCTTTGGACTCATGTTGAAAACCAAATTAAAAAATGAAATATAAATTAAATTTTCATTAGTTTAAGACAAATTAAGTTAGGTTTATAAATGTTTATCACAATATTTTTCTTAAATTATAGATCACAATATTTTTCTTAAATTAAAGATTAATAAGGCATTAAAGAGATTTTTATTAGCATGTGTACAAATACTTAATTGTCATTAGTTTTACAACATTTGCGATTGATCTGGATATGTTTTTATTAGTGAAAAATGAAACAAAAACTCAAAGGTAAAAAATAAAATCATAAAAATTTTTTGTATCTTACGGTTTACTAATGTAACCTACTGTGCTAATACTTTTTGGTGCCACTGTGTATGTGTATTATTTAAGTCTATTTTGGTAAGACTTACTTTCAAATTTTAAGCTGTTCATTTTATACTAAAACTTTATTTAATCTTTAAAGTTTGTTCAGAAAAATTCAGCAGTGTCACCCTTTCATTCATCTGATAACCAACTTAATGGAGATGATAAAGACCGACTTGCACATAAAAAAAGTATTAAGGTTTGTGAATGTTTTATATTTACCTACTAGTGCTACTACTAATTAACTGCTAGTTTAAAGTTTGTAAACAGAAATGTTTCAGACCAGTTGTATCTTTTATCAGATTTTTTGCCACAAATTAAAAGATATAAATAACTTTTATTTCTTAATGATTCATGTGTTTTGTGTTTCTTTATTGACCTGTAATATAAACTAAAAATGTAAAGTTTTATAAATAGTGTTTCTTGTGTTGCATGTCAAATAAAACACAAGAAACTTTGTACTGATTGTACAAAATGTTTAAAATACAAAAAAAAGTCTTGGTTTAAAGGCCTACAGGCTTAAAATTCAAATAATCAAAAAAATTTAAATGTTACTTTGCATCTTAATAGAAAGAAAAAAAATTAAAAAGTTTAGCTTTAAATATTTTTAAAGTTATTAAAAAAAAAAGAAAATAAGTAAAAAAAGGATTAGCTGATTTTTACAAAATAATGTGTTAGATACATTGAGTTATGATGGATAACAAGTATTAAGTAAATAAGGGAAATGGGTCTCCCAAAAAAAAACTTACATTTTATGCTTATATGAAAAATGGTATTGAATGGTATTTTTTACTTCAAATGGTTTTTAAAATTTTAGTTGATATTTTTAAAAAACTGTTTTCTGGTGAACAAACTTTGCACTTTTTTTTTTTTTTTTTTTAATTTCTCTGTTTAAGTTTCTTTATCTTTAACTCTACCAGAATATTTTAAGAGTAATTCTACAATATTAGAAGTTTTTCAACACTATGAATTACTGAAGCAAAGGCCAGACATCATTGCATTTCATGAAATAGGTGTTAAAATAAAATTAAAACGAATTTGTTTTATTTAATTTAAACTGTTAATAAACTTTATCATTTATTTATTACATAATAAGTTTTACTATTTCCTGCTGCAACTATATTATTTATAACTAAAAATTCTTTTTCTTAAATAAATACTTAAATCTGTATATTATTTTACTTTTAGCTTTTTTTTAGTTAAAATTACTGTGTGTTAAATATTTCAACTTTTATTACCAAGAGATTTTCAATGCTCATCATGGCAGATGTTCTTTTTAATTCTTCTTTAGTAAACTTTTGTTGTGTAAACTGTTTTTCAAAAGGTTTATTTTATTTTATTCAAATTGTTTTCTTATTGATTTTGGTTCTTTGTTGGTTTTTTATCAGGCCAAATATTTTTTTTAATAAACATATTTTCTATTGTTGAAGGTGATAGCTTTATGTAAAAAAAGAAAATCCTATTTATAAGTTCTTACCATCTATTTCCTAGTGTGTTTACCAATTTGTTTCTTATAATCATACGCAAATACAAATGAATTAAACAAACCAAATGCTTTTGGAGATAATATTTAACAAAATGGTAAAAGTTAGTATAGGTGATGAGCTAAATTGTCATCTAGAAAAGTCTGTTAAAGAAATGTTGTCTGTAAGTTGAATCTTAGAAGAGTTTGCTTTGATGATAATCTAAATTAAAATAAAATCGTTGTAATAAACAGCTAAAATTTTTTAGGTTCGAAAACAAACTTACAAAATAAAGAAGAAAAAGGTTGCAAAAGAGTTTTCATCAGCTCTTAAAGATAAATCTGTTACTATACTTTCTTCTTGGATCAAGGTAACCATGACAAAATATTTAATTGTAATGCAGTTTTTTTTTTGAATTCTATGAATGATAATTTTGTCGCTATAAATAAATTAAAATTTTTTTTTTAACATACTTAGAATAATATTTTGATTGATAATAGATAATTATCTTTTACATTTTTATTTATTTATTTTTTTGAGTGATTATTATCATCATAGTGTATATGTTATTACATTTTTAAGTTATTATCATAAATAAAATTTATTGCATCTGCATAAACATGCTGCATAAGCTCCAGTATCATTTTCTTCATCTGTCATTTGTAGATTCGAGGCACTTTAAAAAGCTGGGCAAAGTATTGGTGTGTTGTCAAACCTGAACTTGTTATTATTTATAAAAGCAGTAAAGTATAAATTTCTTTCATCTGATTAGTTTGTTTGATTTGATTTAAGACATTAATTTTTATTTCGTTAATGTTATTGATTTTGTTCATTAATATTTGTAGCAGCGTTATTGGGTTGGAACCATTCTTATTAACAATTGTGAGTTCTTTGAAAGGCCATCTTCAAAAGAGGGATTCTGTTTCAAGATTTTTCAGCCTTATGGTGAATCAATATGGGCTACCAGAGTAATATTTACTTGCTTTTTAAAGTGGTGTTTTTTTTTAATTAATTTTTTAATTTTCTTAAAAAAAAAATCATTTAAAAGAGAAAAAATGTTATGAAAATTTTGGATGAACAAAAAAAATGTTTTGAAAAAATGGATTTTTTTTTTAGGGACCTAAAGGAGAGATAGCAGCTGCTCTTGTTCAGCCAATGCCCAAAGATCATTTAATACTACGAGCTGATAATGAGCAAGTAGGTAAGAAGAATCTTTTGATGTAAGCTTTAGTTCACTCATTTCAGCTTTAATGAGAAGTGAAAATATTCTCTTTTTTTAATGTAGCCAAAAATATTTCCAGTTATATGATTAAGCTTAGTTGTGTAGTTTCAAAAGTTCATAAAATGGTTTCCAATATGTTTTTAAAGGCTATTTATTTAAAATTATTCAGTTAGAGCTTTAAAACATTTTTTGAATAAAAATTAATGGACAGGTAAATGCTGGTTAGATGCACTTGAAGTTGCTCAATGCTCATCTCTGGTCACCTCAAACAAAATGTAAGAGAATTTTTAGAAAAGAAATAAAGTTTTTAGAAAAAGTAATAGTAAAATAGGATTTATTTGTTTTTTAATTTGCATAGTAACATTTTTGTTATTTGTATTTTGTCAAGCATATAATTATAAAATTTGTATGCAAATTTTTGCACTTACTTTTTAATATTGAGCAGTTGTTCACTGGGGGTGAAGTTTAGCAGTGCAGATGCATTTGCTGCAGTTGCATTTTTATGGCTGAAATTTTTGGTTCTGTTCTTGTTGCTGATTGATTGAAATAGCTCATCAGCTCACCAATTGAATGCAACATCATTGATTTTTTTTTTTAGAAACATGTTTTTTTAAAATAAACCACTTTCATCCCAAATTAAAGACTCATATCTGGACTGCATTAACTTCAAGTAACTGATTATTCACTAGTTCGTGTATTTGATTCACTAGCTCATAGATTTGGTTTTTGTCTACTTCATTATATTCAGCCACTTTGCATTTCATTCCTCTAACACTCCAGTTATTTCCAATAAGAATCATGGCTTCCACAATCAGCTTCTCTTTATTCGATAACTTGTTGGAAAGAAGTGAAACTCTTTCTGAGCTGATAAAATACTCTGCAATTTCTTTAAATCTGCTTGTGAAATAACTCTTATGAATGCTAATATATTTCATCATTCTCCTGAACAGAATTACTAAGGGTGGCCCTATTCAGGTGAATAGAAAAAGATATGCTAAAATACATAAGGTTGAAAATTTGTATATAAAGTCAAACACTGGGGTATCGCTTCTTACTGGATATGAGCAGCAAAAATGCTTAATTCAGACAGTGTTTTGCCCTCAGTAACTATTAGTTTGAATTCATTTTTGAACAAGAAAATTTTCATGCAATATAACTTTTGCCATCCTTTCCCATTATAACCTTTGACATCCACCTTGTTATATACACCTGATAGTCTAAAATGATATCATCTTTTAGCTAGATGCCTTGGTAGTGTAAAGTCCAAAATCAAGAGAAATAGTTCAATGATCTCCTTATAGTCCTCTTGTGATAGATATGAAGTATCACCTGACAGGAAAGATTTTAGGAATGGACCAACTTCTGCTCTGAGTTGCTGCGGAAGAATAATCTGAGTATCATATCAGAGCAAATCTCATTTGATTGATGGTTGACTAAGATTTTTGAATGTTCTCATTAAAACTATATCATGAAAAATTTTGATAAAAAATCTTGAGAAAAAAATTCATTTTTTGGTTTTATGCAATAAAAATGATTATTTCTTATTACACACACACACACACACACACACACACACACACACACACACACACACACACACACACACACACACACACACACACACACACACACACACACACACACACACACACACACACACAAGTATAATGGTCTGGTAACTTTTTTAGTCATAGTGATTTATACGGAGATGAAAGTAATTTGCCCTCACAGGGTGTTGAGAACTTTTCATGTAAGTTTTCATTCTTTTTCATTTTTCAAAGTTAGCATTATTAATACCTATTATTCAGTTGAGTTAGCTACTTAGCTAATGCAACAGGCTCTTTATTCAAACTTATATTTTGATCGTAAATAAAAAAAAAACTTCATTTTAAACTGATTCTGAAAAAATAAAGAAATATTAGTTATATATATGCAGGATAAATTAATTAATTATACAGTTAAGTAACTGATTTATAAAACTTTTTATATATTTCAGCTCAGTTTGAAGACACATTTGTTGGAGTAAGAATTTGTTTTTACATTTTGTGCCATTTTTTTGTTTGTTTTGTTGTTATTTGTATATCATTTTTTACTTTAAGCTTAAAAAAAATGAATAACAGCTTTTATTTACATAACTCATTCTTTTATATGTATTAAAAAATGCCCTCGACATCGCATTCAAAGAGATAACCTAGCTAGCTTACACCTACAATACTAGCTTCATAGAATCAAATAATAAGTACCTCAAATCTGCAATAGCATTGAGTGTAATCTCTGAAATTATAATCTTTATCTTAAATTTGTCAAGACATCTGAACCTTGTTTTTTGTTTAATATTGACTTTAACATATATGTTCATAGTTTACAAATGTGTTGTGTTCAGAAGGGTTTGTGTTCCCTACCAAAGTATTAAATTTGTAAACTTTAAATGGTCTTTACATATCTTTAATTTATTATTTAGTAAGAAAGACAAAAATTAAAATCAAAGCTTTGTTTATTTTTGGGATAATATTTTTATCATAAAGTTTTTTTAGTTAATTATACAAATTAAATCAACTCTTTTTTTTTCTCTCTAATTTATAGGAGAAATCTGATGAGTCAAGTATTGAAGAACCTCAAGATGAAGAGGGTATTATTTTATAAGAAGGAGTTGTATTAGTTTAAAATTTACAAAGTAGATGCTAAGTAATTAGATTTGGAATTAGATTTGCAATTTGATTTGCAATTTGATTTGCAATTTGATTTGCAATTTGATTTGCAAAGATTAATGCTTCAAATTTTTAAACTTTAAAATTTATTGTTTTTAGCTTTCATTGCTTGTGCAACAGAAGAGGGGCCACCAGAAGAAACAACATATTCTTCATTGGTTAATAATGAAGAATTTGGTGAGGTAAAGATTTAAGATTGTTTTATTGAAACAAATATCAATGATACTGCAGCAAAAAAATGACTCTCTAATGCCAAAAAAAAGTCTTCAGTTTTGTATAAGAATTAATATGTTGATGTTTATATGATTATTTTAAGTTTTCTCATGATTATGTTTCTGAAACCAAAAGAGTTTCCAGTTTTAGTATGATCTGCTAATACTACAATCACATGTATATATATTATAGTAGTCTAAATCTGAATATTTGTATAAATATTTTAGTCTAAATGTAAAAGCTGGTTAACTATTTGCATCTGTAAAGTTGTTTTTTATTAAAAAAATTAGAGTGGAGAGACAGCCGAAGAAATGGCAGAAGAGAATAAGAGCATTCTTTGGGCATTGCTTAAACAAGTTAGCATTTTCACTCATTTAAATATTGTAGTAAATACTTCATATAATATTGTTGCTAAGGTTAAAATTGTTTACACTGATAGATTGATATTATTAACATTTTTTTTATAATTTTGTATATATATGTATATACAGTCAGAACAGAATTTAATTGTGCAGTCAACTTGTCACTTTAAATGTTTAACTCAATGAGTCAACTTGTTACTTTAAATGTTTAACTCAATGAGTCAACTTGTTACTTTAAATGTTTAACTCAATGAGTCAACTTGTTACTTTAAATGTTTAACTCAATGAGTCAACTTGTTACTTTAAATGTTTAACTCAATGAGTTAACTTGTTACTTTAAATGTTTAACTCAATGAGTCAACTTGTTACTTTAAATGTTTAACTCAATGAGTCAACTTGTTACTTAGATTAATTAAAAGAAAATTCTTTTTTTTTTTTTTTCTGAGAAAATTTTTTTTTTTTTTTTTTCTTTTATTTAGAGAAAGACTAACAAAAAATGATATTATCATTTGTTTTGTAAATTACTTTAAAATTTTGTTTAAAAAAGCAAATTTAAAACGCAACAGCACAGAAAATTGTTGTACAAGAAAAATTATAGATTATTATTTACATACTTAAGCTATGTACACTTATTTTGTAAAACAGTTAACAAATAACGTTTATCTATTTTCACATTATACGCTTCAATATTTAGTTGCTCCTCCTATTGCTCCTAAAAAGGCTTGAGTTTGTTCAAACCTCCTTTTTTTAAATCTTCTTTTTAAATGATCTGTTGCCTATATTTTCATATAATAAAGTCTATAATTATTTTATTGGATTTAAATCAGGGTTTTGTGCTGACAATCCTAAAACATTTATGTTACTTTTATCAAAAAAGCTTGAGTTTGTTTTAGCAGTGTGTTTTGAATAATTATCTTGCTGAAAAAATGCTTCTCCCCTCTTTCGACAAACTCTTTGTGCTGATTTTTTTAAGTTAAATTTAGATTCATCAGACGAAACATCTTTCTTCCAAAATGTTACTGGGAATTAAAATAATACTTTTTTGCAAAGTTCAGTTTCTTTATATGATTCTTTGTAAAAAATGGTTTCTTACAAGCTATATTTATATATCTGCTAAACCCTGTGAATATGATTTCTAATTGATGTTGGTGAAATAGTGATTTCTTTTAAGGTTTTTCAAATTATTTGCAATTTTTTTTTTTGCATGTTTGAATTGGTCATTTTTTTAGGAATTGTCTTCACCGTTTGTTCTGATCTAGTACAAATTTCAAATATGCCAGTTTAATTCCTTTACAATGGCTCCTTTTAATGTAAATGGAATACTTGTAACTTTGTACTTTTCTATAAGTTTTGACTATTTAATCAAGTCTATATTAAGTTTTTGTTTTATTCAAATATTTCCTTTTAGATGACATATTTATTGATGTTTTTTTTTTACAAAATATATGATTCACTGCTGAAAGTATAGTTGAAATATAAGATGAATGATAAAATATATATTTGATAAGGTGGAAATATCAAAAACACTTGTTACAAGCTATTAACAAAACAGTGTTGTACAATTTGTTTCTGTGCATGTAAATTAATACCTGTCCAAAAAAAGTTGCAAAATTGTTGTAACAAACTTTTATATACTTCTAATGAAAAATTATAAACAAGGAATTGCTATAATTAACTGAAAAAAATTTTTCATAATTATTTTAACCCTTTTTTGTCTGAACCATTTTTTAGGATGGGTATTCAGCTACCCAACAATAATTTTGAAAAAACAATGTTATACATCAAGCATAAGAATTTTAAACAAAAATATTTTATTCTCATGTTTCATTTTTATTTACATGCCACAAACATGTTTTAATACTAAATTGTTTAATTTTCAATAACATCTTATTCAGAATTATCTTTGTCTTCTCTAATGCCATAATCTGAAGAATCTTCACTTTCCCTGTCTATTGTTATTTTTTTTTCTGCTTGTACCAATTACTTCATCACTTTCCTTACTGCTACTTCAACACTTTCCTTTCTGCGACTTCATCACTTTCCTTACTGCTACTTCATCACTTTCCTTACTGCTGCTATCTTGATTACTATATTGTTTGTTTTCATTTAAAATATCATCAACTAATCTAAACATCACCAAATCAAAATCATCTTTGTTGCTAAAAAATTTAGTTTATTTATTTCCTTTTTATGACCTTAAGCAGACTAAGTTGGGAATAGTAAAATATTTTGATAAGTTTACAACTCACTTACAATCACTTGTAAAAATATATCAAAAAGATGTACTACACACACAAAAAATAATTTAATTACCTATTATCAAAAAACAGAATATCAAAAAACATTTGTTTTGATTTTGCTTGTCAATTAATTTTACTTATCACTGTTTCACTTAAGAAAGCACCAAAAACTTTTGCTACAAATTTGTCAGAAATGGTATAGTGTTCAGACTGAAGTGTCCACCATCTGAAATTTACTTGACTAATCTCACAAAATATTTGCAATATATGTACAATTTAAGGTACATATTATCATAAATAGTAATGACACGTTTCAGGTGTTGTTTGAGTTGAAGGAAAGAATAGGATGGTGCTTGAGAGGTACTGTTTGTTAAATTTAGCAGAATTAAACTTGAAAATGACTTTCTACAATTAATTTTTGTTCTGACTATACATATACTTTGTACTGTTGTATTATATAACTTTATGTAATTAATTATATTAATGATAATTCATAAGTTTAGTAAAAGTTAATTTTTGTAAGTGTAAGAAATCTGCTAAAAGTGTGAGCTGATTTTTTGTTTAATATATAACAAAATTTAAAATAGAAATTTCTTTATTATATAGGTGCGTCCTGGGATGGATTTATCAAAGGTTACTCTTCCTACTTTTATACTTGAACCACGATCATTTCTTGAAAAGCTTTCAGACTATTATTATCATTCAAATATACTTGCAATGTAAGATTATATTCATAGTAAATAATATTTATGTTTTTAAAAAAAACTTGGTTTCATTTAAAAACAAACCTGTTTTCAAAAACAGATGTATTTTTTTAAAGTTTGTTTTTTTGTATTACTTTTTGAAATATCCCATTTTCATATACAGATTTGCAAAATATTAGTTTAGAAATTGCATTCTTTAAATATTTTAGTGCAGCTAATGAAGAAAATCCATATAATCGTATGAAAGAAGTTGTTAAGTGGTATTTGTCTGGGTTTTACAAAAAGCCAAAGGTAGATGCTGTTTGTAAAATAATTCTTTCTTGATGAGTTATTCACTCTTTAAAAATTCGGTAAATGTATTAAAATTTTGAAATATTTACCCATTTAGGGGTTAAAGAAACCCTACAATCCTATAATTGGAGAAATGTTTCGTTGTATGTGGAAAGATGAGAAAAACTCATCTCGCACCTTCTTTATAGCAGAGCAAGTATCACATCACCCACCAGTTTCTGCTTTTTATTGTTCCAATAGAAAAGATGGCTATACAATTGGTGGCTCTATCCTAGCGCGATCAAAGTTTTATGGTTTGTTTTTTTTCTTTATCTATCATTATGTAAATAGTGGTATTATTTGTTTTCTGAGGTCTTGATAATCGTTTCTGTTTAATTAACTAGGTAATTCTACATCAGCAATCTTGGATGGAACTGCAAAATTAAGATTTTTAAAAAGAGGTGAAGAATACACAATGAACATGCCATATGCTCATGTTAAAGGTAATTTTCAACTGAACTTAATAATCTGCCTTTTAACTGAACATTATAATATTTTCCATGTGAAAACCTCTATTTCATTTAGTTTCAATACTTTGTTTAAGTTTTTGTCAATCTAAGGTATCGTTGTGAATTGTTGCGAGTTGTTTTAGGTATCTTAATTGGCTCATTAACTGCTGAATATGGTGGAGTTGTTCAAATAAAGTGTGAAAAGACTGGATATATTGCTGATATTGAATTTAAACTCAAGGTGTGTTGAGGGTAGTGCAAGGTTTAGATAAAATTAGGTGAACTTTTTTATCTACCCTTTTTTCTTTTTTTTTTTTTTTTTTTGTAGCCATTTTGGAAGAAAAGTGGAGAATGTAATTATGTTTCTGGAAAAATAAGAATGGGAAGTTCTGTGCTCACAAAAATTGAAGGAAAATGGGTAATTCTTCACAAGATATATTTATAAATATTTAATTACTTCATGATACTTTAATGAGATACTTACTTGATTTTTTATGGAAGTAAAGCATATCCATTCCCTGCTATGTATAAATTAAGTACATAGCTTTGCATTTACATAGAGAGGTAATGAAAATAATAACTTCATTTTTTGTCTAGGATGGTGAAATATATATTTATGAGTATGCCAACAATCAGCCATCAAGTGAGGAGCCTAAACCTCAGCTTTTCTTTGCTCCAACTCCAGAGGTGAAACATTCTAGATTGAAGTGCTTCAATGTTGCCCTTGAAGAGCAAGAAGATTATGAATCTGAATACTTGTGGTCAAAGGTTTCTGAAGCCATTCGTAATGCTGACCAAGTAATATTTTGTCTCAAAATACAACTTTTTGCAGTCATAATTTTAAAATATTTTTAAAGTAACATCTAAATAAAGACTAATGATAAATAAGAATTTGTTTTCATGCATATTTCATAACACTTTTGAAGATGTTAAATAATTAATTTTAGGCAGCAGCTACTCAAGAAAAGTTGGTGTTAGAAGATGAACAGCGGCGCCTTCATAAAGAGTTGTTTGAAAACAATAAAGAATGGGTTCCACGCTACTTTGAGCATGACACTGAATCATTAAATGAACATGCATGGGTTTATAAGTACAGAGAGTAAGTTCCAACCAGTTTGATTAAATAGTTTGTGTGTGTGTAGAGAAAAAAAATTTTGACTTTAACTTGGCATATGAGCTTATCTTATGTCACTTACTAATATGAAAAAAAATACAAAAAAAAGATCAAGCTGACCAAAAAATGTGAAGAGACTTCTTAATGATATCAAAGTGTTGAGAATCTGGTTAAATAGACCAATTTTCAACAAAAGTGTTTTATTAAATTTTTGAAATAAAAAAAATTGTTTTCTAAGTTATTAAAATGTGCATTTATTTCTATAACCTAATCTTTTTTAGTATAGTTTTTTTCCAAGTTTTTTTTTTTTTCAATTTTCAAAAGTTTGTATATGATAACTGCTTTATAATAATACCTTTATGATTATAATAACTTTTTTATAATAGTAACTGCTTTTCATCTTAAGTAAAGAACATTAACATCAGATGCAATCATTAACAACATGCACTGATGAAACTAAACTTTTTGCACTATTGCAGTCTTGTAGTTGCGGCCATGTTTCTGGATAACTAACAAAAAGTTCCTAACTTAGTTTCAGTGCATAAAAAAGTAAATCTTTTTTCAAACATATTATTAAAAAATCTTAATTAATTTCTGGTTGGAAAGAATCTTTTTTTTTTTTAATTTTCTTAATTTTTTTTTTTTTTGATGGTCTGTATAAAGCTTTAAATGTAAGTCTTCTGTCATCAAAAAGAACAGGATTGGAAAAAAGTCCCATACCATTGAAGTCTTCACCTAGTTACCAGAAGTTTTCTATCAACTGTTTTAAAGGATTCTACAGTTTTAAGAAAACAAAGGTGTAAGTTAGTGTAAGGTGTAAGTGTGAGTAAGAGTATAGTGTGAAGCATACTGAAGCTGTTTACTGTATTGAACTACCATTTTGCAAGCACAGTAAAATTGAAAACAGTGAATAGACAAATCTGTTTTAATCCCTGTTGTTCATGAGGATTTCAACTGTCCACAAAAGCAGAAGATCTTTAAACAGTAGTTGCTTTTAGTTATCCCCTGTGATATACTCCTGGAGAAGTCAAATGCACAAACTTTCATGGTTCCAAAGCACTAAGTATGATGGGGGACAGCTTTATTAACTCCAAATAATCATTCAAGGTTTAGTAAATTTTAATTGATCTTGAAGAAAATCTACTGTGACTTTACGGTGACTTGGTTATTTATTTTGTAACCAAATATATTCAGCATTAGTATAAAAATATATAGCTAGTCATGTTTTTGTCATTAGCTGCATATTTTTTCTGATTAGTGGCCTTTAAACTTTAAATCAACTGGAAATGGCAATTTGAGGTTCAGATGAAGTGTAAAACAAATCAAACACAGTCCCAGTAACAATTTCCAGAATGCAATGTCTGCATGCTAAAAATAAAAGTGGTTTAACAAATGCTTTCTGAAATGTTGTTATTGCACCTTTATGAACACCAGTATTAAAGCATGTGTCAAAACATTAGCTGGCTAACTGCTCTGAAATACCATTCTAGCTCTTAAGTAATTTAACTGTTTTTTCCATAGTGATGTCAGGTTCATGGATCTTAGAGATACCTAGTAGTTTCTATACATCTTTTCCATATACAATTACTGGAAGGTAATCATAGTTTGCCTCATCAAAACCAGTTAAATTTTGCCATCAAAATCAGCTACAAGAGGCAATTAGTGAAAAATGTATATGTTGTTTCCGATTTAATATTTTACTGCTTTTCTAGTTCTATTTAAGGAACTGGTTGAAAGAATGAACATATCCATGTTCATCTCAACTGCCAGTAGAGCTAGACTAAAAATATGAATTGCTTGTTTAGGTGATATTTTTGTACAATCTTGCTATAAACAATTATCAGTTAAACACTGTTTCTCAAAGTAACTGTTTTTAGATATTGATGGAGTTTTAATGAAGCCAACCGGTGTAGTGATTCAGTTGTAGTTTAAAATTTTTAAGATATCGCTAAATTCATGTCGAAGTTTTTCATAATATAATTCATGTTGAAGACTGGCTACATTAAGTTTGAGCACTTTTTAATGGGAAATATTTTAAATAAAATATCAGTCTAAAGTTTTGGTTTATGTTTTAAATTAAAGCTATGTCTCTTAGCTATTGAAAAAGTAAATCATTGTAAAGGAAATTTGTCATATTTTTTAAATGTCATTGAAACAAGAAAAACCTCGTAAAAAAGTTCTGCACAGGTTTATTTCAATTCCAAGCGCTTCACATTCTTCAATTGCAGAGGCAACTAAAATACCTTGATCAACAGTCCATCATGTGATTTCTAGATTCCGGGAGTCTGGAACTATTCAACACAAGAAAGGTTCAGGAAGAAAACAAGGATTCCTCAATAAGAAATAAGTTGAGAACTTAAAGCATTCATTCAAGCAAAATCCCAGTTTATCGGACAGAATTCGAGCTCAATGATATAGAACTTCAAGGTCATTTGTGATGAAAGTGCGCAAACTCTGTAATTTGAAGTCTTTAAAAGTTATGAAAGTATCTAATTGTAATGAGAAACAGAATTTGGCTACAAGAAAGCAAGCTAGAAAATTATTTGATTTGGTGATGATAAATCAAAATGGCTGCCTTATCATCGATCCCAGGTCCCCAATTTTATGTTTCAAACAAGCGATTTGATGTTCACAACAACTTTAAGTTTTAAAAGTGTAACAAGTTCTGTTGCACTTTTGAGACTTAAAGTTGTTGTGAACATCAAATTATATTGTTTTTATGTGAATTGAAGTCTGTTGAATTTTTTGACAATGACCAAGGAACTTTATGTCTCTGAGTGCTTATAAAAATGTCTGCTACCTTTTATTAAGTCCCATAATGGCCCCACCACCTTCTGGCCAGATCTCGCCTCATGTCATTACACCAAACACACAATTGATTGAGTGAATGCCAAAGAGTTGGTTTTGGTTCCAAAAGAGCTTAATCCTCCAAGCTGACCTCAATGGTGACTGATTGGGAATTTCTGGGTGATTATCAAGGGATACATGTCTAAGAATTCACAGGTAGTTAAAACTGCTGATGCTATGTTGAAATCATGGGAGAAAGAGTGTGAAAAAGTTCTAGAATCTGTTGTGTGCAAGATGATGAGCAGTATCATGACAAAGATTTGTGCTTACCTTTGAGAAAACTTTAAATTTTGCTATGTAGTTAATAAATGAGACAAATTTTTTAATATATTTTATGTAGCTTTTATATTTTCCAAGATGAGAATTAGAAGATTACATGGATGAAATGGGAAATATTGCATTAATGAAATCAGATTTGTTACATTGATAAAATAGAAATATTATACTAATGAAATAGAATTCTTAGATTGATAGAATGCTTTAATGAAATTAACATAATATGTAAAATAAATTTACTTAAACAATTATAAATAAAAAACTTGGCCTTATACCAACTAAGTTAAAAAACTATTCATTAAAATATGGAACATTTACTCAAAATTGACCAAGTTTTAAATCAACTTAAATTCAAATAATGCAACTTAACACTGGTTTACCATTTTATTTGCTCCTTATCATAATCATCCAGTCCCAGTAATTTTAATTGCCAGCTGTAATATAACAAACATTTTATTGGTTGCTATTTATATTCAAAGCAAGATATTTTGAAGTGTGATAACTTGGGTCATTTCCACACCTACCGTGAGTTTAACGAAAGATATTACAATAAACTAGATTACTGAAAAAAGTACAAAGGCATTAGAAATGAATTTTTGTCACCTCCAATGTAACATTTTAAGGGTTTATTTAAAATTGTTCTCACCCTGAAACTTAAATTGTTTATGTACAAATTTTGATCAAACTTTTCAAGCATAGTTTTCTAGTCTTATCATATGTTTCATACTTATCGCATATAGTGTTGACACTTATTGGATAAATTTTGAAATCTACTTTTGTTTCTGACTTATAATGTACTCATGATTTCGAATGAAAGATTAATGCATTTTTAACATTTTTTTTTAATTTGTTGCAACATTTTAGATGTCACAACTGAGAGTAAATGTTCTATTTTGCACTTTGGACATTTAGACATTTGTTTTGGTCATTTTAAAACATTTTCAATTGGATTTACTATTTGTTACTGTTTTTAAACTGAAACAAGTTGTTACTTTCTTTTACCGCTGTAATATTCTAATTAACATTTCTACATCGGCTATAACTTACACATTTTCTACATTATATCTTGGTAATTCATTTCTATTATTCTGTTGTATGTCATCAGATAAAATTATGGTTTTACTTGTCTTAGGCTCTTTTTCAAAAATGATATAGCAGCATGTATTCAAGATCACCTTTCCAACCTAAGTGATTGTCATTGTTCTTTTGAACTCCTCTACTTGGATCAATACACAGCTGAATAAAGATTATGTGAGAAGCTGATAAAGTCACATTTGAAAGGTCCTGCTCTAAATAAGTTGTTGCAGTATCAATTACAATTAGCACAGGAAGTTTTTGAATAATTTTTGTATACTCAACGCTATTAGTATCAAACAGAAAAATTCCAGTCTTTTTAAAACCACTTTTGATATTTAACATAGTAGGATCAATTATGAATGGATTAAAAGCAAGCTACTCATACATTTTCCTTGTTTATTTCCTGTCCTACATGGTCGATGCAACATTGTCAGCAAAAAGATTTCCATTTTGCTTTATTTGGCCCATCACCAGCTACATCAAGTGGCTGGAAGATATTTGTTGTATTTGGGAACAAAGCAACAAGAATTATTTTATTTTCAGAGTGAAATTCTTTAAGTTCAATAGAAAATTTTTCCAAATGTCCTGCTTGCTGCAAACACAATCATACTTTTTTTAACAGCATCAATAGCATTGCATAATTGACTATCTGTATACTGAAGTCTTTGCTTTCAGCTCCCAGTTTGTCTTTTTTTCTTTGTTGTGTCATTGTAAATATAATATTCATTTTTACTTTATACAGTAATACTTTATACAGTAAGTACTTTATACAGTAAAAATACATAAATGTATCATTCAATAGACTTACATAAGTATGGAAATCTCATATTTTTAATTCATAGTTATCATACATTCAAAAGTGCTACATTTATACTATAATGATGAACAGTTTTGCAAATATTAAAAATTATTCATGTTTTACTTATCTAATAAAGTTCAATTTAGAACTAAACTTTTACATAATCCTTTCAAGTTTGCTTTGCTTGCTTGAGAACATTCTAATTGGTGTTACTAAAAAAAAAAAAGTATTTTTAAGTTGCTGATGTAATATATCTGCCGTATTCATAAAAGTAACAGTTATATTGCTGTTTCTTTGTGTTCAAATAGAAGTGCATGGCCACAATATTCATACATAAAATGCAAATTTAAGAAATGAATAACCACTTGTCAAAAAATTTCTGTTGAATTTAGGAAACCTACAATAAGTGTTGATTCACAGTAGGTGTGGAAACAGTAGTAGTTTAGCAAATTAGCCAAGTTAGGTCATAACTGAGGTCTTTAAATACAAATTTGTAAGCCATTTTTTAACATAGTATACCTGACAGTAATTGCAGTATTACTCAATTTGATATTTGAAAAAAAAATTTAAAATTGACCAACCCTAATATGTAAGTATATACATGCATGTTTAGAAACTATACTAATTATATATCTCATATAATTCCAATCACTAACATTTTTATTTCAGTTTACGTGAATGGGACCCTGATACTGATCTTTTCCAGTTTGAATATAAAGGCATTATAAGAACACAAACACGTCGTCGTGTAGCCATCGTCAAACATGGAGTAAGTTCATCTAAGGCAGCTCCAGCAAATGAAAACAAAGCTTTGCCTTTAATAAAAATACCTGAAGGAAGTTCTGGTGGTTCAAGGAGGTATTATTAAATTTTGGTATGATATAAAGTTCTTACTTTTATAGAATTATTTCTAAAACGAGTTATATTTTTTTAATTTTAGGTCTAGTCTTGGAACAATTCATAGTGATGAAAATCCTCGAGTTACTGAACAAATCAGTAAGTTAGTTGAAATGCTATCACAATTATCAAGTGATCAAAAAGAAACTCAAAAAAACATGCATTTATTACGATTGGATGTCCATAGTATACGTGAGCAGTTCAAATCTAAGCCTTTTCTTAGTTATAAAGATGTTGCTCTGGTTATTCTGGTGTTGATTGCAAGTTTTCTTTTTTCAAGGCTGTTATAGAACATTTGCTAAAAAATTTTTTATACAAACTTTGAATTGTGATATTACATTTATTTTTATTTGGTTTTTTTTTAGAAAGTAATATTAGTTTCTGGACTTCCATTAAGTGATCTGTGTAAATGGATTAGTTAAGGTTTTTATTAGGTATTTATATGAATTTTACAAAGTCTATATGCACAATTTAAAGTTTATATTATTTAATGAAATTTTTTTTTTTTTTTTTTTTTTTTTTTTTAGAATGTTAACTTATTAAAACATTAAATATTTTTTATTCTTTATTTTTTCTATTTTTCTTCTCGTGAAAAAAACCAAATAAATAACAAATTTGAAGCATATTATGTAGAAATCATTCGATTCTTAGGAAGAAATGTCTTGCTCTGATTCCTGTTTTTTTTTTTTTTTTTTTTTTTTGGGATATCTTTTAAATATTGTTTTTTTAAATCTTTTAACGTTATTAAACCTCTTATGATACACTTTGTATGTTATATATTGCTTTGTATGTGAATTGAAGTCTGTTGAATGTTTTGAGCAATTAATATTTTACAAATATACAACAAATTTTTATAACCTTTAAAAAATTTTGAGACTTGTTGCAGATTTTAAAAAATCATTTATTCTTCGAAGCTTGATTGAGAGACTGGGAAAAAGAAAATTATGTTAGCATTTTTGCAGGAATGAACAAATCACTTTCTCTTGTAGGTTTTTTTAATATTTTTCTTCAATAAAAATTGTCTTTTTTTTTTTTACTTAATAATCTAATTACAACTTAAAAAAGTACTACATGTTCTGTTGTAAAAAGAAGGCCTTTTAACAAAATATTTACAAAACAGTGCGTAATATCTGTTTAAATTTTTTTTTTTTTTAAGTTTACTACTTAATATTTTTATAACAGAATACTAATAACAGCAGTAATAGTTGTAATACCTTCAAGTTGTTCACTTGATTCGTATTTGAAATGCTTTTCCTCACATTTGTCACAGTGTCTGTTTTTCTCTCTTAAGATTGTAGGTTTGGGCAATTATATTTATCCTCAGAGTCGTCATAGTGTAGGAATGAGCATCTGTGATATGATTGCTTCCCAATTCAGTTTGTCATGGAATTTCAGCCATGAATATAAGGCTTACACAGCACAATTCATTTTTTTAACTAAAGATGTATTACTTCTCAAATCCAAATATCCCATGAATTTGAATGGAAAAAGTGTAAAAGGTATCGGTGAGTAAAGTCATTTTTTATTACTTTTTGGTTCTAGGAAAAAGTTCATGGCGTTTTTGCCAATAGACGGCGTCAAAGATCGGGGATAACAAGCGTTTGCGAAGCGAGAAATGACGCTGAACGAGGTGATGTTGTGTGTGTGGTGGGACTGGAAGGGGATTGTCCAAGATGATCTATTTCCTGTTGATCAGACGATTGATTCTCAAGTCTGCTGTGGAGAACTAGAGAGACTACGACAATCATGAAAAAAAAACCAGTTGATTTTAACTAAAAAACGCTACGAACTTTTTCCCTGAATATTTTCTTCTGTTTCAATCAAGATTGCGTCCGAAAATCAAATATTTCATGAGTTTTTTTTTTAGGCTTTATTCGAGCAGTTTTCAATGAGCAAACAGATGGGGTTTAAAGTTTTTTTCATTCTAGTAAGAGATTTAAAAGTATCTGCCGAAAATATATTCGTCATACACGATGATCTAGATAGACCTCTAGGGAAATTAAGCTTGAAGACCTGTGGAAGCGCTGGGTAAAAAAGTTATGTATTGGCATAGTAAAAATTGTTTTTAGTTTTTAAATAATGAAAAGTTTATCAGAATTTTTGTATCACTATAAACCTTTGATTGAACTGATTGAAATCTTTTCTGCATAATCAGAAATTGTAATGAATCTAGTAGTAATGAAAAAATAAAGATTTGTTGATGTAGTTAATCACTGCTAATATAAATTTTATGTTCATATGATGTAAGTTTACAGAGAGAATTTGATACAAAATAAACTTTAGCAAGTTGTTTCAGAAAAAAATAAGTCCTTGATAGAAAATTATATGATTATTCTGAAAGCAAAGTAATCAAAATTTCAGATATTGAAGAAGTGTTACGTTTACTATTTTTCTTTGCTTAAAACTTAACGAACAATCAAACGTATCAAACTCTCAACCTTAAGTATCTTTTGTTTGGACTTTGAGTCCAAGCTTCCAGAAGCAAGAT
Organism: Hydra viridissima; assembly: GCF_058129835.1. Lineage (NCBI taxonomy): Eukaryota > Metazoa > Cnidaria > Hydrozoa > Anthoathecata > Hydridae > Hydra > Hydra viridissima. Next base: position 8,840,043 of record NW_028324313.1, read on the forward strand.
CTTAATTTCCTTATTCGTTAGTTTAATCAATGCAAAATCGACTTGCGGTAGTCTTTTAACCCTGTGGTGGCCCAAATCGATTCTACAGTCACAATAAATATTTACTTGGAGATAACTTTGATCTCAAAAACGTTGTTCGCATACTAATTTAGCGTTGAGAATTCGTTACGTTTGAGTGTTCGTTACGTTTGAGTGTTCGTTACGTTTGAGTGTTCGTTACGTTTGAGTGTTCGTTAAGAAAAGAAAGATAACCTTGTGCTGTCGTTATCTGAAATTCTGATTAAATTCACAATAATATTTTTTGTTCATATGCTTATAATTGTACGTATCGTAAGATATATTTAAGTGTCGAAAGATATTTTATGAAATGGAGAAAAAATCTTTTTTTTTTAGTGGTCACAACGGTGTAAAGTCAATCATATCTTGTTTAGGAACTGATGTAAGTAATTTCATTTTTTTTTACCTGTTTTATCTACCTCAACATCATTGTGGCTATCATATATTGGTTACTACCGAAAATTGAATTTTTAAACTAACGTAATGCTTGCGTTAAACTTTAAAGAACACGTGTGTTTAGTTACTGTAAAAACTATGTCGTGTGTTTAGTCATCGCTAAAAAGAATTTTTAAATTATTCTTTGATTAATGATTTTTCTATTTACACTTTTGAATATTTGAATTCATGAATTAAGAGCTTAAACCAAATTCATGTCATTTTAACTTAGTTTTTATGTCGTCTTCAACCAAGTCAATGTTATGTTCATTTAATGTTTACGTGTTATAGAACTTCCGACGCTTAAGGGTTGGTATTGGTAGGCCGCTAAACCCAAATGAAGTGACTCACTACGTCTTATCAAATTTTGATATTTTGGAAAAAGCAAGTTTAGAAAATGTATATAAAAATTCATTTGAGATCATTTCAAAAGATTTTTTATCTTGCAATGCAGCTGAAGCTGTCAAAATCACGTGAACATTTTGAAATGTTCAGAAACGTTATTAAAATTTAAAAATTCAAAAACAGTCTCATATTTTATGAAGCATGAAAATTATTTATGAACTGTTTGGAATTTATGAATAATTTGTTACTTTTTGCAGCCTTGTAAAAGCAGTTAAAGTGAATGTATGTATCGGAGTAAAAGAGTTTTTTCATATCTGTAAAAATTTTTACAATTTTCTAATAAATACTATCATTTACGCTCCTTGTGACCGTCGCCATGCTGTATTTTGCCTTCTAAATTCGTACTCTAGGTCCCCGAACCTCTTCATTAGACCGTATAATGCACATGAAAGAACGCAAGTTCCAAAGCCAGTCAACAAAAATGCTGCTAAACTCAACGTGATAAAGACCATTTTACTAGGTTTTTCTGTAAGGTGTTTCAAACATTTAATTTAAATAATATAGTTGACGTAGAATTTACGAGAATCTTTCTTCTTGGGGGTGAATGTCCATGCGTCGTTTGCAATTTATTGCAGCTGCTCTTCCTCGGTCACTCGGTTAATCGTATTTTTTCGTTAAACTTGATTTTGAACACTTTTGGCTAATAAACAATTCTAAAAAAATAATGAGTTAAAATTATAAAATACTAACGAGAATCAATTTTGAAACTTCGATGGAAACAAAGTAATTTTACAACGAAATCAGCTTGTTGTCCTACAACAAGCGTCCTGATTACCTGGTAAATGAAGACTTTTCTTACAAATTTGGGCCTAAAAATTAAATTTAATTAGAATTAACTCTAAGTCTGACAAACTTATTAGTCTAATTTTGTTCAAAGTTTAATTTAAACTTTTTACTTAAAGAATCTTTGAAAATATTAAGTTTTAGTTCGAACCTTTGAAGATTCAAAAGTGTTAATGCAGTTTGAAATTGCATATACTGACTGTTGGCTACCTATATTCAATCAAAAAGAAAAATGCAATACTTAGACTTTGAAGCTATAGAAAAGTCTTTTCCTCTTTCTACCTTTTCCGAAACATGTGAAGAAAGTTCGATTTACATGAGATTATGGTAAATTTACCATTTAACAAATCTGGTAAATTATTTTGCTGCGTAAAATGATGTCGAGTAATGTGATTTTCTATGAATCTATAGTTAAAAAGTTACTAATGTAAGTCCTTAATTTGATAAATTAAATTATTTCTAATTATTTATGTAAAGTAAGTTTTCAGTCAGGACTAGTTACTCTGAATGAGTATATAGTTGTTAAGAAGCCATATTAGTGGCGAAAGCGGTTTATTTACAATAGCAATCTAAGGGTAAGTTTGATAAATTAATGGTGAACTGACCGATAAGCTTACAAAAATTACACAAAATTTAGATTTAATACAATAAAAACGATTGTTATATTTCATTGACCTAAAATTAGAGTTTAATCATAAATATAAAGGTATAAACAACATTTGAAAATTAGTAGTCTCGCAATACAATATAAAACAATAAAACAATGCTTAGGATCGGTCAAACAACATAGTTTCGTGTCTGACCTAGAACACAATTAAGTGTCCTCGTTTCAACTCAGAATAAACAAAAACTGAGTTCGTACACTATCGCTTCAGACGATGCAACTTAAAAAAAATGATAATAAAATTTAGGCGAAGAAAACAGTGAAATTAGGCATGAGATTTCGGATAGTTTTTTTTTTTTTTTTTTTTTTTTTTTTTTTTTAACATTCCGATTTTTAGTGCATTTACAAAAGAATTTTCTTTTTTAACATTTATATCATAAAGTATGTGGCTAACGAAACATTAGGACTAAGTTTGTTAAGAAAAAAACAGTTACCTTTCCGTTTGTTGCTCTGCGGTCTTCTTCTTTCTATCTACTTCCTATCCTCGAATAATAAATGAACATCTTGCAAATCCTATAAACAACGTTACTCATAACGGTACTTGTTCGTTGGTTTCTTTCGTTTTAATTTCTGTTTTGCGTCATTTCGTTAATTAAAATGATTATCGTTTTCACGATGGAGCGCTGAACTTATATATATCTATTATTCAAAGTCGTTCTCAAGAATTAAAGCGCGTCTATTCAGCAGCGTCATACTTTTTTACATTTAATAAGTAATTCAAGGAAGAAATAATTTTCTATGCAAATTTTTCTTTTACTTTAAGATCCTTAAAACTAAAGTTATGCTCCGCGACATAGGAAAATGATATATTGTTAAAACTATTTATAAAACGCAAAAATTCTAGTTCTAAAAAGCGTATACATGTATTACATACCTGGTCAAGTATCTGTCTTTATAATCTGTAATACAGATGCAGTCTTAATTTGCAAACTTTTGAATTACCTCCCCTAGCTCATAGTTCCATTTTTAACTTTTAATTTTAAATAGTCGTTACTTGAAAAACGTGTGCGTACATTAAATGGTGATCTAAATATATATAATATATTATATATATATATATATATATATATATATATATATATATATATATATATATATATATATATATATATATATATATATATATATATATATAATATATTATATATATTCCTTCCACTTTAAAGTTTTTTTTCTTTCAAATGAAAAGCGGTTGTAGTCGCATCACATGAGAATTACATTAACCTCCACGTCACTTTGTAGGGAATATTTTTCATTTTATGCCCGGTGACAATCAAGTATTGCAGCTTTTTACCTCCTCTGTCCCCCTCTCACTTGCCAAGATGAGTCAGTAAGAGTTTGCTTGAATGTGACTTTTGTTCAAAAAGCATGTAGGTTTTTGTGTTCAACTCAGAAACTGATAATAGCGGTTTGCTTTTTCCTATTGTTTTCTTTATTACTACTTGAACGTAAATGAAATACATTTTACTGATATTTTTTAAACAGTCTACAAGCCGTAACATGTTTACAAGAAAGTATAAGTTCTACACAATTGATAATATAGATAAGGCGAGATTAAAAAGACTTAAGTGTTTTCAAATGACCACCAAGCTTATTTAGGACGGGGGTGGTACTTAATGTTTACTTTTAGTTTATATTGCTAACAAAAATTTCAAAATTTTCCTATTTGCAAGCTCCTTTAGATGATAGAGGAAAATATAACACCAGGTCACATCGCTTGTCAGATGGTAAAGTAGACCTAATAAAAGAGCTGATCTCATCTTTTCACGATGTTGACCATAAAACTAAGATTTATGTCCAAAAAAGACAGTTCTTCGGGCGCACGTCATAGACGGTTTTCAATCACTGCAGGTTACGTTCCCAGAAAGAGGTTATCTCTGGCGACTCAGGAGTTGAAAACCAAAAGGCAGACGTTAAGACGCCAGTTATTTATGTATCTAATTACTTCATTAAGGTATTGTCAGAAAAAGCCAACTCCAGAGTAATCAAGAGTAATTGTCTTATGTGTGTTTTTCCAATTTTTCAAGTGAACCTGCAATTCTTTAAGTATTTGTTAATTTTTTTTATAACCTTTATGTGCTCATTTTATCCACCAATATAGACGTTCTGTATTCCTTCTTTTTTTAGCGTTGTTTCAAAATTTCAAACAAAGATTCATGGATTAATTTGCAAGCTCGGTTACTAATTAGTCAATTGTATCCTGTAAATCTTCGTTTGAACTTTTTGACAAAGTAGCTCCTTTTTTAGTCTTGTCGCGAATACCATTTAATCCAAATCTAATCTATTGCACTAAAATGCATCAAAAACATTTTGAAAACACAATGGGGTGTCATTCTTGTAGGCGCGTGTATAGGATTTTGTTTTTGGCAGAGGAGGGGGAGGAGGAGTTTAAAAATTTAACCCCTATTTACTTTTTAGTGTAAAATGCACTAAATCGTATATAAGCTTTATTAAACGCGCCCCTACATCTTTGGGTTAAAATTTATTTGATTTCTTTAAATGATTAAAAGTGTAAGTTAAAAAACATTAAGCAGTGTTTAAAAAATGACAAATTGTTAATTTAAATAGACAATAAAGGTTTAATTAAAATTGTTACGAAAAAAGGTGCTCTATTTTAATTAGGTTTTATTCATAAGCCAACTGAAGATTGCCCTGAGTCATTATCATTTGCTGACAAAGCAATTTTAAAAGAACAACCTCAAACAGATTGCATCTTAGAATGATTTGAGCAGACAGCAGATAGACGCTGATCAATAGAGGACGCATATGTGATACTTTAGCATCTCTTAACCATATTCAACCTTCTAATTCTCGAGTGAGCGTGTTTTTCGAGCTTGTTCGAGCATATTCAACCTTCTAATTCTCGAGTGAGCGTGTTTTTCGAGCTTGTTCGAGCATATTCAACCTTCTAATTCTCGAGTGAGCGTGTTTTTCGAGCTTGTTCGAGCATATTCAACCTTCTAATGCTCGAGTGAGCGTGTTTTTCGAGCTTGTTCGAGCATATTCAACCTTCTAATGCTCGAGTGAGCGTGTTTTTCGAGCTTGTTCGAGCATTAGTTGTTTGAATCAAATATCTAAACCTAACCAAATATCTCATCTTAATTACGCTCGCGTAACGTATTCTTTTGAAAATTCTTAGCAATTAAGATTTAGCAATATATTCTTTTTAAATATTTCAATAAAAGCAAACTTGATCTCGATAACCTCATCCTTCAGGTCAGCTTGATAAAAACTTATCAAACTTTTAAATATTTGAAACTGAATATTTGGATATTAAAAAAACCCATCAAAAAAAAAAAAAAGAAGTTTGAAGATATCTAGTAATATATTTTAAAATACGTTTAAAAAACAAAGTTGTTGTTCACTGTAAGCTCATCTTTCAAGTTGAAAATGGGGTCCACTGTTAACAGATACATTCATATTATGGAACAATTTTTTAAAACTATAGAACTGTTCGTTACAAGACTATCGGTTGTTGCAAGACTATTATCTTATAATATCAGAATCTTTTCATAATTAGTTATGATTTGTGGTTGAAATGGACGGATTTTTTGAAATAAAGCATTTCGGAGAAAGGAAATGTTTGTTTTATTTGATCCGAAAATAGAGATAACATTTCAATATTCTTGTCATAACATCCCAAAATTTACTCCTATTAAAAGTGAAGTAGTCTGGGACACAGAGAACAACATTTAAAAATGTTTAATTTTGCCAATTTCTGACTTAAGTCTAGAGAACAAATAAGTGAAAAGCATAATTCAAGTTTTCTTGTATTTGTTTTAAATAGGGAGGTAATGCATTATCCACTTTACCCTCTTGATTAATCTTGATTATAACAGTTCTTTTTTGTTCAAGGAATCATTGGTAAAAAACTGTAATCGATATGCATATATCGTGGTGAGTTAAAGTGTGGGCTACTTAATTGTCGAAGAAGGATGTCGTTATAAAGAGATAAAGATAATTTAAGTTTGGTTTTCATAAAAATTGAATGTTACCATATTGTTATAGGTTCTTCTTTTTCTTTCTCTTCTCGTATCTTATATTCTTATTCAACTTTAACTTCGCCAACCATTTCACCAGCTTTTTACAACAAAGAAAACTATTTTTCATCATAAAGTCAATTATCAAGCATCGTACAACAGCAAAACCAAAAGAAATTTCAACATGGGATTCAGTTTTCAGTTTTAACTAATCAGGATAAGATGAATAAAAAATTTGAATCTTTAGTAACCGACATCACTAATCAGGATAAGATGAATAAAAATTTATATCTTTAGTAACCGACAACACTTCAGTAAAAATGAGTTTGGATGAGCGAGTCAATAAATTGACGGAATTCCTTACGTTCGAATATCTAAAACATATTTGATGGTTTTTTGGTTTGTAAATAACTAGTAACTGATCTACGTTAACCTTTTCTCATAATTTTATAGAATTTATAACATATTGACAGAAAGTTAAGAAGTTAGCTACTGTTAAAAATATAAGTTAAATGAAGTTAACCCTATTTGAAAAAAGAACAATCCGAATATCAAAGGTTAAAATAAATAAGTCTGTGATATTATAGGCCTCTTTCGTTGTGAAATATTTTCAGGTAAAATACTTTAGAAAACTAAGGAAATACGCTGCATATAAACAAGGGTTAGGTGCTCTGCATGAACCTTTCGCCCAAACTTCTCAATTCTGTAAATATGTTTGAACTTTGGATTTCTTTAAAATTCTTTTAAATTCCTCACCAATGTTTTAATCAAGCTTTATATAATAGCGAGTTAAATATACTTTTTCTTGATAAAGATCACTTCTAAATTTAATTTGGCTTTGAAATTATTGACTTTTAATATTTTGATTCTTTTAATATTTGCTAAAGGTGCCTCAAAAGTATTTTTTTATAACTGTATTTGTGAGTGAATTTGATTAGTATCAAAAGCTTTAGATAGCAATCATCCCACATCAAGATCTAAAATTAGTATTTTACTTTTTCATTTTTCAGCTTCAGTAATCTTTTCATTTTCAAATTTAATAATGGGAATCTACCTAATGATGAAGATATGCTTAAAAAAATTAGACCCAGATATACTTAGACCTACAATTTTTAGTTGGCTGTCCACTAGCAGGTAACAAGTTTTCATTTTGTATAAAGCATCAATGTTTTTGTGCATGTGTACACAAAATTTAGAATTAAATTTAATATAATTAAAAAATTTGATAAATAACTAGTTTAATCTACAAAAATTATTGAGCTGATTTTAAGTTAATTCAGAATATAGGAAACAGTAAAATTAATTTCCGGTATTTTTACTCTTAAAGATTTAAAACTATAGATTTTTGCCATATAATGACTAAGAAAAAAAATTACAATTCAAATAAAATGATGGCAAGTACGCTTTTTTTTATGGGAGTATCCAAGATACGTCCTTTGACAGAAATAATAACACATATAATGTTCTTAATAATGAAGTGACCAAATTTTTTTCAATGGGAGGACAAATGAATTGAAAAAATATATATCATCAATTAAATAAACATTTCATTAATTGCAACAATCAACTATGCATGTTTTTTTGTTGTTTTTTTGGTTTTTTTTACTACTAGAAGGCCCAAAATTTTAAGAAACTAATAGTACTGAGTTACTTGTCGATAAGAAGCGTATTTTGTTAAGAGTTATTGTGTTAAGGGATTTTCCTAATTCATTTTTTTATAATTTGAGTTTTAGAAAGCTTATAAAATAAATGCAATAAAAATTAAGTTGAAGTTTTAATTGCTTTCTGTTAAATTTTCTTCTTCTTTTGATAGCTGTTTCATTAAGTAATTTTATTTTGTTTTTTGTTTTTTTTAATTTGTAAAAAAATCAATCTTAAAAAATCTGTTGATAAGCAGTGAGGTAACTAAGCAGGTAATGAATGATGGCTTCAATCTTAGCAGTAAAGAAATAGCAACGAAAAAATCAGGTTTTACTGATTGCATAAGAAGTACTCTAAAACATTAAGAAATAGGGTGCAAGATAATCTTTGGTTCAGATTTCCCAAAAAAGTCACAAAACACAAGAAAATTATAGTAAATATATGAGTAGGTTTCCCAATTGCTTAGAAAAAGTAATCTGATAAAGAAAATATTTTACATAGAAAGAATAATTATCTCTGTGCACCTGTTAGAAAATCGATGCTGACTTTCTTAGACAAGATTAATATTTTGCAAGGTGAGAAATACGCTTAGTGCTTGAAAAGTGAAAACAAATCATTTTTAATGAAAAAAAGGATATTAAAATAAGTAACTTAAAAGAAAAAAAAAGTTTCTTGTAAAAGGCTTTTTTTTTAAAAAGCACATAAACATGAACCAAGAAACATTCCTAAATTAAAGCTCTAAAGAACGGCATGATTCTATCAATAAACGAGCTGAGGATCCATCCCACATAACTTGCACTGATATAAATGTGTAGAACATGAAACCAACCTAACTCAAAATAATGCTGAAGTTACTTTAAATAATAGTTTTTCTGTTTGTTGTTGTAGCTATTTTATTTTTGCTATTACTTTGTATTGCTTTTGCCATTATTTTCTTATTTTGTAATGTAATTATTTGTTTTTATATATTATTGTGATTAACACTTATTTGTACAAATGTGATCTATTATTTCATTTTTATTTTTTTTATTGTTAAAAAAAAACAATAACATGATTGGGTTTTTTTTATGATGCTTTGAATTAACTATAAAGAAAAAAAAATCTTTTTTTTTTTTTTTTTATTTGTATTTGTGCTTGTGTTTATTCTTGAATTTTAAAAACTGGTACAAAAATAAAACAAATAAAATTTTTGGAAAATGTAATAATTTAAACAGTCTTAAATGAAACTTCTACAATAATGTTTGAGTGCATGATATTTGCATGTTATTTATATAATGTAGAGTATAAAATTTATCTATAATAATTTGAATTTAAAAAAAGAATTTATTCACTCTATCTGTATTAAATTTTTCTCTTTCATGCTTAAATAAAAACAAAAATTTGTAATTGGATTACCTTGTCTTACTTGTATAGTATTACTCTCTTATAACTTTTATATTTTCATTAATATCTTTTTATGAGCTTGATAAGTAAAGCTTCAATAGTATAAGATACAAAATATATCATATATTTTACTAGTCAGGATTTAATTGATTTGAATTGGAAGTTATTTAGAATGTGCATGGTTTTTTTTATTGATATTCCAGCGTAGAGCCAAGGTTTCAAATTTCAAAATGGCTAATGTTAAACAATCATAATTGTTGGAGCTTTAGCTGTTTTTAGCTATAAAAACAAAATTTTATTTAAAAATTTCTTATGTAGCGAATGTTTGTATTTTTTTTTAAATTTAAAATCAATAAATGCTCATCAACTAACATTCAAATATTTTGTAGGTTTTTTAAAACTCATGAATTTGATATTTGCAATCAGGTATAACTTATTTTTAGATAAGAAGCTTTATCAAGTTGCTTATATTAGGTATATGAGGTAAAAAATTTGAAACAACTAAATATTCAATTGGCTTATAGAAACCGGGTACAAATTAAAAATTTCCGTTTTTATTATTCTTTTTATAGAACAAACATAAAAAAGTTGTTATGCATTTAAAAATTAAGAGAAAGTCTAAAAAAAAAGAAAAATAAACCTCTTCACTTCTAAAAAGAAGTTTTTATTTTTTCAGTCTAGAGGCTAAAGTTTTGAATTTTTTTAGAGAGTTAAAACACTTTCTATAACAGGAGTGATAGTAAAGATGCATGGTTCTTATTATAATTCTTGTATTAATTCTTTTTTAAGTGTTTATTGATCATGATACAACTTGGGTAAATACAACTAGGGTATCTTAAAGCAATATAAAATATTAAATAAATGTAATTTTTTAAAATGAACAAAAAAATATTTGCGTCCAACTTTGTTTGGTTAATATTTCATTGTTGAAGGGATTTTAAGGAAGTTTTAAGTAGCCTTTTTTTTAAATTACTTATTTTGACTTGTTTTATTACATTTGTGCATGAATATGCTTGTATGCATACTTGTTTACATGTGTAAGTGTTGTATGTGTATAAGCTATGTTCGTTGGATAGTTTAATCACTCTCTTTTCAATTGATTGTTTCTGATTATATCCACTTTAATATCTCCATGGTTTCATAAGAAGCTTCATCTGTAATTAATGAATTTATCTGTTTCAAAGTTTGTAAATATAATTTTGTAAGATACAAAAAAGTAGTTTAAAAATCAATTAGTTAATTTATCTAAGTAAGTTGTAACCAATATAAAACCAAATAACCTTGTTTTCTTGCTGAGGTTGACTTAAACAAAAGCAAAGCAAAGGCGACATGCATTGTAGTGGATTATTTCAATAATTTTTAGATATAATGGATAAACTTTAATTTGATAAATAGTTTATATAAATAAATTACAGTATAAAAGAAATAGTTAAAACACTTAATTATATACTCATGTTTATTCTCATACAGGACTTTTGAAGTTAACTTTTAGTACATTCTTAAAGGGAAATATTTATTTAGTACTTGTACATTTTTTCTTTAATCTCACATCTGACATTTAATAAAACTTACTTACTGTTAAAAACATCTGCTATTGTATACTTTTAATGTGGAAAAAACAGAAGGGAAAGTTGGAACTAATAGTGTAAAATTTAAACAGCCATTATTAAGTGCTTTTTGTTTGTTTTTTGCGTCATATGCTACTCTTTTAAAGAAAATGCTAAAAATTTGAATAGTTATAATTTTATAAAGAAAACATTATTTAAAAAAAAAAAAAACGAAAAAAGTAAATTATTATAAGTATCAGGCCAACTTACATGATTTTTAAATTGATTATTAGGTTATGTTTTTGATTTATGTTTTTGATTGTAAATAATTTTATTGTAAAAAAATCTTTATCAGGTTTGATATTTCTGCATAAGTTTGCCGGTTATACAGTTTTTTAGTGTGTTATTGTGTGATTTGTTTAATTTGTTAAACTGTTTTTCTTATGTTTTCTTTTATTAGTTTATCGGGAAATTTTTTTTTTTTGCTTTCATTATTATTGTTTTTAGTATTATTATCATCATGAGTACTTTTTGTTTTTGGCGAATATTAGAGAGTAATTATAAAAGTCTTTTATAATTAATATCTTTAATTTTTACTGTGCTCATTTACACGAGAGCTTTTGGATTCTCTTAGAAAAACCTTTTTTTTTTATAAAAGACATTTTATCTTTTACGATTATTCTGAAGGCGTGCAAATAAATGTTTGCAGAGTATTTTATGCATGGTTGACTGCAAATATTTTGAATCATAATTATTGTGGACTAGAAACTAAGGAGATCTGGATTTAATGTGGAGTGTACTTTTCAATTACATTTATAATTCAGAGTTTATATTTTTGAGGAGAAACCATCCTTTCTTATGTTTTTTGTGTAGAAACCAGCTTATCCTGGTTTTCAATAGTTAAATAATGTATTTTTGTTAGCAATAAAAACTGGTGAGTTTAGCCATGATCTTAAATGTGTAATAAAGCATGAAGTATGTTTTTTATATTGGTTTACATGTAATAATTTTAGTATTTTTAAGTAAGTTTTTAAAATATCAAATGATGTGGTTAATTCACAAAATGCAACTAATTAAAAAAAATTAATTTTCAATTGTTTTTTTTTGTAACAGAAATAATTACTTCTGTTATAAAATATAATTGAAGTCTTAAATAAAAAACAAACAAAAAAATAACAACAACAAAAAAAAACAAAGAATGAAGACCAAATTAGAAACTTTTATTTGTTTTCTGTCCATTTATGTTGTTGTTATGACTATTATGTTGTTATAACTGTGTTAGATTGATTGAAAGTGTTAGCAAATTACCATGCCTGTGTTTTGGTGTCAAAATCATTTAGGATTTACTCTCTATAAATTTTACAAAATATTTTCCTTTAAACAAATAATGATTCTTTATTATTAATTTCTCTACAGGATATAATTATTAAATATTTTCAAAAAATGAATGATCCAAGTGAGAATACAGTATCTAGCACAAATGATCTCTCCACAGAAACCTATAAAGCCATGGATTTGCAAATCGATGATAATAATCAAAATATAACTTCTTCAAACATCAAACCGGAGTCACAAAAATCCAATATTTCTAATGGAAAAAAAACTACAAGCTTTACTAGTTCTTCTAATGATGGAAAAAATAAATCTTATCTTCACTCTACTAGTGATGGCAAAAAGTCTGGAAAAAAAAAAGAGCAAAGAAAAACATCATCAAAAGTTAAGTGGCAAATGAAAATTGACACAAGTAGTTTATCATCTTCAGATGTTTTAGATGTTTCTAGCAGTAATTTAGTTGATAAAAGTGATCAAATTTCTGACACAGAAGCAAAACATTTAGCAAATGATTCTCAATTAAATTTGTCAGATAAAAATTTTCGTGCTAATAAGCGAATCATTAAGCGTAAATCATGGATTGATGAATACGAAGTCACAAAGTTTACACCATCAAAAAAGTCTAAAGGTGCTATTCGACCTGATTGTCCTCCTTTTTGTCGCACAAATTGTACATTAACCCATCATCCACTACTTTTAGCTGCTCGAAAGGTCATCGAAAATGATTCTGCTACAACAATCCAGTTTTTACAAAAGGTTGAAGGCTTTTATGGTGGTGCTGATGGTCAGATGAAGCCTAGTGATCCCATCAATGATCAGTGGAAAAATACGAATTATCCACTTTTGCATTATTTAGCACTTATGGGTAAATGTGCTTGCTCATTTGCTTTAAGTCAGTCTGGTCATGAACCTACAACTACAGTAACTGAAGCTGGTGACAATGTTCTTCATATTCTTGTAAAAGACATGTATTTATTTAACTGTACTCATGGGCATATGGATGTTTTAACGAAAAAATTTAATTTGCTGCTAAAAGAGTTTGTTGACTGCTTAAAGTTCGTTAATAAACGTAAAGAAACTCCACTTCACATAAATGCTAAATTGATCTCAGAAACTGTTTTGCTCTTGAAAGATGAAACCCGACAAAAGCCACCATTTCGTTTATACCAGTTCTGTAAAAGTATGTTTGATGCTTGTTTAGTTCAACTTTCCTCTGTTGATGATGCAAAGCGTCTTATTAATTTACAAGATCATGATGGTTTTACTGTTAGTCATTACATTGCGTTAGACAGAGCTTCATACAATTTTTTAGATCAACTGAAAGAACTAGGAGCCAATTTTGAAATAAAAAATAATTTTAACCAAAGTGTCACAGATATTCAAGCAGAAGCACCTTCTCCTCCTTCTGAAGACTTGTTAGAACTTGCAGTTTTTTCTGCAAAAGGAAATAAAACGAAAAACTCATCCCCTAAAAAACCTAAATATTCATCATTATCAAAAAGGCAAAAAAAAAAACAATCTAAAAGTATTGAGCAAGAATTAGGTACAAAAATCTCAACAGTTAAAAATGTCTCAAAGCCAGCAAGTCTTCGAATACCACTTTCATTACAAAAACAAACAACTAAAACAACTCCTGGGCCTCGAATAAAAGTTACACCAGTCAGAAGTTCTAGGGAAAATAAAACAGAAAAAAGAGAACAAAGTAAAGATTTTCCTGCACAAAAAAATAATGAAAATCTTAATGGTAACTCCAATGATCACCTTAAAAAAATGACTAATGAAAGACTTTCAGATAAAAATAAAAAAAACAATGAAGGTATTCAAAGCAATTGTGTAAGTGATTCAGCTTCTCATTCAACTTCAGTCAGTCTTTCTAATGAAAATACAGAAAGTCACAAAGAAAATATTTATAAACAATCAAGCTTAGAAAATAAGTCTGATATTTTTGACCCTTCAACAGTAAATATTTTAAACCCTCCGATTACAAATGGACTAAAAGTTCGTAATTCTCATTTTTCAAGTATTTTACCAAAATCTGAAAGAATAAAAAGTAATGAGGGATTTAAAAGTTTTGATGAAAACTCAAAAAATGCTACAGCTGATTTATCATCAGCAAACATATGCTCTAGTAATGCTGTCTCAAGCAAAAACAGCCTTTTAGTTCTTACATCTCCATCAGTATTCTCTAATGAAAAAGTATCTGTATGTAGTAATAGCCAGTTGTTACAAACATCAAATAGTGTACAAACTGTATCAAGTCACATCCAACTTCCTAATGCACCTCATTTTCAACCAACTACCAATTTATCTTCAAATTTTTCAACCCCAACTTTTTCAAGTTTGTCTCAAAACAATGTTATTGTTCGTACACCAAATGGTAAACTTGTCACTGTCAACCTAATGCCAATAAATGCATCTCAACAGCCATCAGTCTCTTCAAGCCTAGTTTCTCCTGTATCGCTTATTACAAATCAAACTAGGCAGCGAGTTTCCCTTCAGGCTTCCCCAACTTTAACACCCCAGCAGCCTTCTGCAATGCAGCATCCACTTCAACAGCAAATTTTTCAAAAACAAAATCAGCTCAATTTACAGCAGCAGCAACTTTTAAATCAGCTTCAGTTCAACAATTCGTCGTTCAATAATCAGTCACAGCACTTAGTTGGAAATACTATGCAAAATATGATTCAACCTCGACCTTTTTTCTTTATGTCTCCTAATGGTGTTCGATATATGGTTCCTTCTACTAGTTCTTTGTCTCCCGGAACATTTGTGAGTATATCTTCATCATACCCAAACACATTGAACCATCAGAATGTTCATTCAAATTGGCGTCCTAACTTAGGTAGAGACATGCCCTTTAATCAGAGCTATAACTTTTCATCAATGCCACAGTATCAACAAAATATTTCTTCTCCTCAAACTCACGTAATAACTCCAGGAGTATTTAGTAGACCTCTTTTATCTAATAATAACCAAAATCATCACCATATTTTACAAACTGTACCATCAGAATATAAGTTGTCTCAAAAAAATACAGTTTATCTTACATCTGGTGATATACATTCAAAAAAACTTCGAAGTCTTGAAGCAAGTATAAACTCTATTAAAAATGGCTCTCAGAAGCGAAAAAGCAATCCATCTCGTCATTTATCAGGGATCCAGATGGATACTGCACCACCTCCAGTAATTATACTTGATAATGATTGTCCTGAAGTTCAGAACTGTACTGAAAATAAGCAATTACAGTCCCCTTCAGTT
Source organism: Hydra viridissima (assembly GCF_058129835.1). Taxonomy (NCBI): domain Eukaryota; kingdom Metazoa; phylum Cnidaria; class Hydrozoa; order Anthoathecata; family Hydridae; genus Hydra; species Hydra viridissima. The sequence continues at coordinate 8,855,528 of NW_028324313.1, forward strand.
GAAAGTTCCCAAGATAGCTCAAAAACTTCTCCACTTTCAAACTCTCATGACACAGGAAAAAATGACTTAGGTATATATTTTGTATTGATTTGTAAGAAAATAATTTTTAATGTTTGTTTATTATATAGGAGAAAATGAGTTTAGGATGCAATTGTGAGGATTCTTTTTGTAAAAAACGTGTATTGTTCTATGTTTGTTTAAAGTTCAATAAAAAATAATTGCTATTAAGCTCTGCTGTGCTCAGGATGTACTTTTGGGGCTTCATAGTTTTGTCTTAGTGTTTAAATTTTTGTAGTTTCTTAGTTTTAAATTCTCATTCTGATTTTTTTTATTTCTTTTTCTTTTAGTGCATTTTATGCGGCATTATATACAGGAGAAAGGCTCAATGGAGGATTTTCTAAAGTTTTACAGTGAAAAGAGAAAAGAGCTTTCGAATCAGCTTCAGGAGGAGCAAAGGAGAATTTCTGGTAAATTTGACTAATGAATTCTTCTTTTACTTTACCTTGTTAACAGCTTAATATGTTTACACTTATTAATATGTTATCAAAAAGATTTTGCTTAAACTCTGTTGTAAACATTAAGTACCAGATTTATAAACAAGTTCTTGTATTTTACAACAATCAATTCATTTTAATGATAGCGCAGCAAATAAGTTAAATGGTAACAATATTCTCATTAAAATTGCTTGCTGCGTTGGTATCGTAGATTTCATGCCAGTTTTTTTCGTTAGTTCAAAATTGAATGCCATTAAAATTGTTTAATGACTTCAAAGATAAAGAAAATAATCGAAACTCAGTTTAATAGTTCGTATTTTCAATGTTGCTCTACTCCTTTTATTTAATCGCAAAGATGACTTATTTTCTATCACTAACAATTAAGTTACCAATGTTGTTTAACTGAAAAAAGTTTTTTCTTTTTTACTATCCATATCTTATTTATCTTGATAAGTATTCTTTAATTTTTTTTCTATTTAGATCTTACGAACGAACTTCGTGCACGCGAAAATGAAATCAAAGATACGGATGTTCTCATTGAAGCTAAGGAATCCGAATTGTCTTTTCTAAGGAAGAGAATCGAGAACGCTCAAGAAGCTATATCATGCATCTGTAGTGACAGAAAGAAATCCATTGAACAATGCAACACAATCGCCAAACAGCTCAGCAGCATCGATCATGAGATTGACTTCTCGCGCTCTGAAAACATTGATCTTTTTGAAGCTCCTATAGTTTTTACATTTCCGTAAGGAAATGCAATTATTAATGTACATGCTTCTTTTATAATATTTTTTTAAAATATCCTGAAGTTTTTACTGATGACGGTCATATTTTGTTATGCTTTCATCATTGATTTATTATTGCGTTATTTTTATTGTTGCATATATTATTTTATAAAATTATTGTTTACTACAATGGCAAATGTTTACTACAAAGTGCACACCTAAAATCGTTATTATTATTTATCATTATTTATTATTGTTGTTGTTGTTGTTGTTGTTGTTGTAAGCATTATTATTTTTATTATTATTATATATTATTTGGTCTGTTTAGTGTGGAGATGGTTGACGTCATTTGGTTGAATATTAGTTACTTTTTCGCCACAAACAGAAATTTTTGAAACCAGTTTCGTGAACAACTTTGATGATAATATACATGCAAACTTACCAAAACCACTGTCCTTAGCATTTAACTCTTTCAGTTTTTATGCAGAGAATCTCATAAATTGGCTGTTGAAAATGAATTACTAAGTTTAGATACGGATCGGTAAGATCATAAGTTTTATGATGATGATGATGTAAATAACCAAATAGTTTGATAATCATATAAAACAACCGTGAATAAAATTTTGAAAAATTTTAAGAAAAATCTTTAGAACTTTGATAAAACTAAAATCTGAATTAAAGATTCGTTTAAGTCATTAAAAACCTGAAAGAATCCATTTGTTCGTTTCCGCATCCGTTAGGTTCGTTTAAGCGTTGGGGGTTTGGATTTTCTGTTAATAACATAAATAAAGTTACAAACCCCCATATCAGCCATTTCAAATTGATCGAATTTGAATGTTTTTATATTTAGTTCTACAAAGCTGTAAGACTTCAGAAAAAAAATTGTAATACATCGCATGGATTATTTTTTCACTCTTCAATTTCTATTAAACTTTTATTTAAAAAATTTTTGTATAGATGCAAATTTGTCACAAAAATTTTAACTGTTTTAAAAGTAATAGGGTTTTTTTAATTTTTAAATAACAGATAATTCTAAGCATTTTTTAAAGTCTGACAAAAAAAAAAAACGGAAAAATCTAACGCTTTTTAACTGTAAATGTAAAAACAATTTTTATAGTCTTATATAGTAATATAGTACTATATAGCACTATGTAGTACTGTATAAATTGTATAGAATTACAAAGTAAATACACTCTTTAAAAATCCAATCAACTCTTGACATCCTCACTGATAACCTTTATCTTTTATGCGCTTGAAGTGAGACAAGAGTATTTCAAACGAGATCCCGGAGGTAAAAATTTAATAAACGAAAGAAAGAAAAAGCACAAAAGAAATTTACCATTTAGTAAATGTTAATAAAACAAATAAGAAGGAAAAAATTTTAAGTTCAAAGTCGTTTTTTTTTTGTTTTTTTTTTTTTCGCTTTTCGTTTTTTTTTTTTTGTTTTTTTTTTATTATCAATATTTAAATCGTCTTAAAATATTTCATTTAAATGAGCTCTGCTACCTTATTCGAGTGAGAATATTTCCCTCTTTGAATTACGTTAAAGAACCCCAAAGATGTCTGCCGTACCATAAAAAGTAGTAGTTTTATTTGAAAGGAGATTCCTTAATAATATTCTTGACTTTGATGAAAACTCATTACCTGGCTCTTTTATAAACATTTTCAAGATATTCTATAACCGCGAAATCACATTAGCTAAAGGTCATGGGAACTTGCATAAAGCAGGCCGAGAACTTTAACTAGATTTCTCGAATTTTTATGAGAGGCTCTATCCTTTAAACCAACTAAAAAAAAAAAAAGATTTTAAAAATTTGTCTTTATCTTTAAAATATTTATAAATTGAATTTTTATTTAAGAAAATATTATTCATAAAGTTTTAATTTTTTTTATTCTGAAAAGGTTTATTTTTATAGAAGATTCAGTGAACCGATGTTGTTGAGACATATTCTCAAATCAAGTCATGTTTTATATGTTTGCAGAAACATTTAGACAAAAATTCTAAGCGGAAGATACATAAATTGATAAAAGATTTGCATGCTAAAAACAAGGTTTCATTAAACACTTACAGTAAACTTTTAAATATTTGTAAAACATAACTTATTTCAAAATAGAATCTTGTGGAATGCATATGTTAACGAAATCGGTATAAACTTCACATCAAAAACTGTCCCAGAAGTAAGTGGGCCTTTATAGATTTTGCTGGAATTTACAAATTTTGCAAAAAAAAAAAAAAGTTTTATTGAACCATTCAATTAAGCAATGCAATTTTAAAACACTTTTTCTATCCTGTCGTCTCTAACATCATCTACATAGTTCCCGTCAGTTTTTAAACATTATTTCAAATACAAAAGGTTTTTTTATTTATTTTTTTCTTGTCAACCTTTATAACAAAAAGCAATCGATGTTGCTGCAACAACCATCTTTCTCCAGGACATTATTTGTTTACGGCTTTAAGTTAAAATTATTTATTGTAATTTATCTGCATAGCAACGACAATAATAGCAACAGCAAGAACATAAATAATAACAATCGGCCCGAACAAAGAAAAGTAGAAGAAAGGCTTTTATTTCTCTATTGCAAAATATATGTGAATGATTAAAGATTGTGAATAAAAAAGCTTGCTTCACACCGAGAAAAGGAACATTTCTTGTTAGCTATTCATTTATTTGTGTATTAGTACTACGCTGGATAGTATACGGGATGATAAACAATTTAATTAAAAACTCCGGTAACAATGTGCGTCCGGCTGTCCTGTTTTCATTTTTAATGAAAAGCTTTAATATTTGATTACGCGAATAAAAATAATTCTCCAAATATTGTTCTGTAGAATTGTTGTACGTTTGTCATTCTCTCCCTCACGAACACAGCATGTACACTGACACTCGCTTTTTTTCAACTTACACGCGCACAACATTTATCTTCCTTTTCTTACAAACATGCAGCGGTTCCATTTCCCAAACAAGCACCGTATTTAAAGGTAGCACCGTAATACTTTCACCGTAAAAATAAAAATAAATGCAAAGTTATTACTTGTTTCTTAAAATGCTGAGTTTTTTTTGCAAAATTTTCTTTTGTAAAGGAACAATTAACAAATATCCTGTTAGCTACCTAAACATTTTAATAACTATATGTGTGTGTGTGTGTGTGTGTGAGAGAGAGAGAGAGAGAGAGAGAGAGAGAGAGAGAGAGAGAGAGAGAGAGAGAGAGAGAGAGAGAGAAAGAGAGAGAGTGAGTGAGTGAGTGAGTGTGTCTTTGTGTGTGTGTCATATTTAAAACCTTAACAAAATGCAATGGTTTCGCTGATGAAATCTAAACTCTCACTAGAAGTTTTGTTTGCTAATAGGAAATTCGTGATATTAAAAACAGTGTAACAACAAAAGTGTGCGATTTTTATTAAGGAAGTAAAACCACATTTAAATTGATGCTAGATAAAGTATTTTATAAATACCCAAGATCAGCTAGTTTGCCGCCATGATTTCAGAATTATTGAAAAAATTTTTCATTTCAATTCGTTTACAATTTAAGTTTCTATATTTTGAGCTTTTGTAACTGATCTTGTTGCATTAACAAAGATACGATCTTTACTTCTGATGCTGCTTCGTTTATCTTTTCGTGTTTTTATTTTATGCAATTGAGAATGTTTCATGGTTTAACTCGTGAACTAAAAAATTTATTCATGATTAAATAATTAAACAAATGTTTAGAATGATTAAAATTGCTAACAAAATATCAGAAAAACCGGGGGGGGGGGGGGTATGGTTAGTGAGACAAAAAACCAAATATTTTCTATTCCAGTTTTTCATTTGGTTACAAAACAAGTTTGTTTAAATATGAGGTTTAATGAGTAGTTAGTAACAATAACAAATCATCAATAACAATTACCCAACCGCTTCCAGCAGCCATAATTGAAATACCAAACACCAAAATCAAAACCACCAAACTTCTCTTTCTGTTTTACCTACTGAGCCCCTGTTTTCGTTCCCTTACTTAAATGGACTTTATTTCAAATCAAGTTATTAATAAAATTTTTACTTTCAAAAAACGTTTTTTAAAGTTAAACTTCGCTCTGCATTGTTACAAGCCTAAACTTCCTGCTGTAGCGGAAACAAAGGTAATGCAGAAATTCCATAATAGAAACAAATGTTGTAATGGTTTGTGCGTCATGAGTGAGAAATGAAAGAGGGGGGTAATTTTTCTCACAACAAAACAAAGCAATTAATTTAATATTACTTAGCTCAGTTCTCTACTAATGTGGTTTATTTTAGGCGATTTGTGTGTATCTGTAAAGTGGCTCGATAAATAAACCAGAAGACGATTTAGTGGATTGGCAAAAAAAAAATTACGAGATTTACTAACCTTTAATAAAAAGTAAGTTTTGTGTTCTGAAGCTTCTATATCTTGGTAAGTTATTATTTTGAAAGTCTAAACTTTAGGGTTGTTTTAATGAACGGCTGAATTTTAATTTTTTAGCGTTTTTAGTTCTAATATTATTTTGAAGTCAGTTAGAAACGAAGTTTTTTTAAGCCATCTGCGTTACCTTCTGAAAAAGTTTTAAATAAAATTTCATTCGGTGTTCACTTCTGTAGTCGTCTATAACGAAAAATCTTGACTATGATCTTCTGATAATGAAGAATAATGGCAACCGTTTTAAAGTGGAAAAGAAAATTACGAAAGAATTAATTTTTACCAAAAGTATTAGAAGATTTTACAAGAAGATTATTTTGTCTAAATGAAAAAAAAAAAAAATTAAATTAAAAGAACGGTCGATGTCTTTGTTTGAAGAGCGATGAAAAGTGGCTTTGTTAGTGTAATATTTGAGTTTACGCTAAAGCATAACAAATAATAAACGACGCTAAAATAAACGAAGACGTAATTTTAGAAGCAAGTGAGATGTTTCTTATTACCCACCATGGTTAGAGTATTTTTTCATGCAATATTGCGAGCCAAATAAGTTTTAATCCGAGGGTCATTTTTGGTCGTTAAAATTTATATAGCAAAAATAAGAGAAAAAACAAAAAAAAAAAAAAAAAAAAAAAGGCCACTTAAATTTATACCATTAAGAATATAAAAAAGATTTATGGTGTTTTTAATTTGAGAAATATTTTAATTGGCATTAAACAGAAGATGCATTGATTACGCCATCTGTATGTATGCATTGATTAATGTATGCATGCATGCATGCATGTATGTATGTATGTATGTATGTATGTATGTATGTATGTATGTATGTATGTATGTATGTATGTATGTATGTATGTATGTATGTATGTATGTATGTATGTATGTATGTATGTATGTATGTATGTATGTATGTATGTATGTATGTATGTATGTATGTATGTATGTATGTATATATGTATGTATGTATGTATGTATGCATGTTTGTTTGAATTATGTTGAATATTTGTAAACAAAAAGTTAAAAAACAAAAGATTTTGAAAACATTCGGAAAAATTTATTTTTCTATCTTTGTTTAAACTGATGGCCTTCGTGATATTTTAAGAAAGAGTTTTGGTTTTTTATACTAGATCCCTGAGCGTGTTTCTCTAATGTAATATTATTTAGTTATATTATCTAACTTTATCTTCTTTTTTTGTCGAACATCAAATTAACCGTTACGGTTGGAAGAACTTCTGTGTAAATATTGAAGAGCGAACAAATATAACACATGTCCGGCGACACGCTTTTTAAAATAAAGCGGCCAAGTTTGTAAAGTAAAATATTTATATTTATACTGTACAAATTTAAATTCTTTAGCAAGTGTAAGACATGCTTGGCAGATAGAATATTATTTTCTTTTTTTATAATCAAATATCAGAATCTTTTTATAAAGGAGAAAATTAACACATTACAAAATTTTGCTCACTTAACTGTTTTGCTTTTTAAGAACGTCATCTGAAGCAGCCCTGGGTGTCCTGGGTGTCACGATACTGACTTAGGTCGATTATTGAATTACTTAACAGTTTATGATTCGTATAAGAATTAGACACTGTAGCAGTAAAAGATGTATTTTGTTAGCTATGCTATGTAAATATAAAAAACGTGAAATATATCAGAGATCTTTCAATATTTTAAACACATCTTAGAACTGTTTTTCCTGTTTAAAATTTTAGTTTTTATAAATAAATGATTATTTATGAAAACTGTAAAAATTTAATCAAGGAAAAACGTTGTTTATCAGAGAACTAAGACAGTACTTTTCGATCTTATTAACATTCAAGACCGAATCGATTATAAATACAACATTTTTTACAAATTACACACACGCACAAAAACATTGTTAATTTCCAAGTAAGTCTCCATTCCCACGTATTAACACAATAACATTCCAAACTACATTCATAAAAAAACGGGTGAAAATTTAAACAGAACTTTTCATATCTACATAAAAAAAAAAAAAGAACCATATTGGGTTGGTATGGTACCGTTTTTTTTTTTGTTGCCCTTGTTATGTTACAGTGAGCGTTTCATTCGTTGTCATTATCAATTTACATTTCCTATTGTTTTTGTTGTCGCCTTGTTTCTGTTTCTGACGTTGTAGTTTGAGTCGCTGTCGAGATGCATGTGTTGGTTTAACTGTAAAAGACGTCAAAAGCGACTTTTAAAACGAAAAAAAGTCTTTTGTGTAGAGCACGGTTTTGCATATGAAGGAAAACCCTTATTTATCAAAAATTTTGCGTTTTGCGTTTTGAACACCTGCTAGGATAAAAAAAAAAGCTTAGCAAAAATTTTATATCAAAGTTAAAGTTCCTTTTATAAGTTAAAAAGTCTTTAATCGTCTTATTTTTTTTTTATTGCTAATATTTACTAGATTTTTCTTTATTGATTTTTAACAAATTACTTTAAAAGATTATTTTAAATTTTATTTAATTTTTAATGATTTTTTTTAAAGAATTTTTTCTGAATTTTTCAATATTAAAAAACCATATTAAAAACAAATCAATATAATTTATTACTTAAGCATACTTCAATTAATGACAAAAATATTTTTTTAAATTCTCTTAGTAAAACAGCATTCTTTAATTTTGTTTTCTTTTGTTAACTTTTTTTTTTAATCTATACATTACCTCTGTTTTCATATACCTTTTTTTATATTTTACCTATGACATCATCTTTTCTATTTTAGCAATAAGATGGAAGAAAAATACGATATAGCATAAACGTTGTGTAATTTTGAGGAACATGAATACATCTCGACTGAGTATTGAAAGGAGTGATTTAAATTACAGGGAGCACCAGTTCTTCCACGATGATTCTCCTTATTTAATTTCTCACCAGTTTCCTTCAAACAACATCCATCTTTCTAACGATCACAGAAGTTATGGCTCTAAACCGATATCATCGTGTTCTTATGAATATCCGTCTGAGAGCTCTGAAGAGGTTTCAAGTTCTATTTTATCGTACAATGATCTTTCATCAAACTGTTCGATGGAATCTTTGACCGACGACGGTTTTCAGAGTTGTTCAACAAGCATTTCAAACTTTAAGCAAGCTTTTAACCAATCACAGAACGGTAGTTTTGTATCTTATAACAGCAGTTTACAGTCTAACAGTGTTCGATCAGTGTCTGACCAAGTAAAACCGTTCTTGTCTGGCATTCTCAAACGGACAGAAAATAACTTTGAGGATACAGAGATACTAGCCTCAAAAAATACTAGAATTACGCTGGAAATACTTAATAAAATTCAAGAAAATGAGCTAGAAGACATTTTACAATATGCAGATGACATAATCTCGCCAGATCCTTCAACTTTGCGCACGTGCTCTTCCCAACCTGTAAAAGTAGTTGAAGGTTCGTTTAGACATATTTTGTCAGTTAAAGATACTAAATCCAGATCGAACGCATTTAAATACCGAACAATTGAAATTTGTAAAAACGATATGCCTGACTTAGGTTTTAGTGTACGAAAAGGAGACGGTTGGGAAAACATGAACGGAATATATATATCGCGCGTTTATTTAGGTAGTGTTTTTGATAAATATGAGCTGCTGACCGTCGGTGATGAGATAATCCAAATCAATAAAGTAGCAGTAAATGATCTAAGCATTGACGATGTGATAAAGATAATGCAAATACCTAAGAGATTGTGTTTGACCGTAAAAATACTCACCCCTTTTTCGTGCAAAAAAACTGAAAAATTTAATGAAGACAGAAAAAATATAGTCTCAACAACTATAAATTATGATAAATACAAAATTGCGCAATTAAAAATTGACACAAAAACAAACAATATAACAAACAAAGCTGCAAACACATCTAGAAGAGCTTCCATTAAAACGAGCAACCTGAAAACGGAACGTAAAATTGTGAAGTTGTCGCCCTACAGAACAATGGAGGGGGGAGCGGTTGTACAATCAAACAAAGTAAGTTTATCTCCAATCCCAGAAAACAATTCACAGCAATATTACAGAAAAACGTCATTTGTCACGTGGTCCGACTTGATTTACAATGACGATTAGGGTATTTTTAACACAATTTTCCCTGTACACTTTTATATTAGTTGGCTTTCGATGTAAAAAATGAAATATATACAAAAATGTATACATTTTTATAAAACTAAACATATTATATAGGGTATTTTTTAAATAAAGGCATTATATTTGAGTAATTTTAGATTGCAGAAGTTTAAAAACATAAGCAACTTTGATGAGAAATACAAACATGCTTAGTGTACTTTATAAGTGCTACTAGGAAAATATGCTTTAGCAAGATTTATTTTAAATAGGAGGAGCTAAAGACAAGTTGAAACGTTTGTACAAATGTCAAATACGCTGTTGACATGATGCCAATATGAAAATAGGCATAATGTTAACACCCACCCTCTATGTGAGAGTCGTTCGATGAAGATGAAGATGTTTATAACGAGTCCATAGAGTTGCAATCATATTATATAGCTACAATCATAGAGCTGCAATCATATTGAGTTGTAAAGCTGTATCTTGAATAAGGTTTAGAATCAAAACTAAACATTGAAACAAAATTCGATCTAAACTTAATCATAGTTCAAATAAGAAATAGTTTTCGGCCGTTTTTTTAATTAAAAAAGAAGCTAAATTCAAAAAGATAGTTGAGGGATAGTAAGCACAATGAAAATGACCTGTAGAATTAAAAAAATTCCAATACAAACTTGATTAAAAACCCATTTCTGATTGATAGTCACTGTAAATGCAATGTTGTACATCTCCCCTGAGGGTTGTCAAATTGACAAATGCAATTACTTTGTATGGCAACATTGTCGAGAGTTTACAAAACAACTTTTGTCTTTATTTGCAATACAAGTATTTGTATAAAATTACTACATATGTAATTATACCGATGACGTACGTTTTAAATTTACCCACGATATAATCCATTCTGACTATTGCATAACATCTGTTATTGTCCAGTCAACAGGCGAAACTTTAAAAGTTTATTCTTATTTTGCTGTAAATCTCTATGCTCTAAATTTTATCAAGTGCTCTAAATTTTATCAAGTTTGTGATTACTCGTTTTGCCATTGCGCATTTTGACATGAATTATTACAAGTTCTAAAGCGAGTTAAAGTGATTACAAGTGAACTCGCAATTCATCATATTTATTCATGGTTGTTGTTGACATATGGTCCAAGTTTCCATCGAAATGTAGCTGATTATAAGACAAAATAAAAACGTGTTATATATTTCGATGAATTTGCGGACTGACTACAGGGAACAATCTCTTTAACAACTCCTCAACCCATTCTCTTTTTACTTCAACCTTAACTACTTTAATTATTATATTTTAATAACGTACCTCATTGTGACAACTTTTAGTATATTGCAAAAATACTCTTATAAGGCGGTAATTATTTTAAAATTCCTGTTACTGATTTAAAAATTTAATGTGCAACGGTTACTCTTAAGGCAAATCAACTTTCGTGGCAAAATGCACATTGGCAAAGCAAGAAATTACAAAATAATTACATATTAGACCGGAAAAGTCTCCACTCTCGTTTAAATTTGATTGATAAACTTTTTTTTATTTTGCCCCAAATAATCTATGTTCAATTATTCGAAGAAAAAATACTTTGCTGCGAATGATTTCATGATTCTTTGGCATCTACTTTTTTTTAAAAGAGAATGTAATATTTTGATCTACGCAGTAGAAATTTTAAAAGTGCATGCATTATGATAAAAAATGCAGCTCGTATTGATTAGCTTGAGGTTAAGATGTAGTCCATCTTTTTCAATTCATGACACTCTTGGAGTGGTAATCAATGATTACGTTTTAATAAAAATAACGAAGCAAAATATAACAGTATGTTAAAACAGCTTAAACAGGTTTTTTTGATACTGATGAGTAAATTCGCCCCATTTTACTTTGTTTCTATATTTCTTTTTACAAAAGAACCATACATAGACATATGAGGATAATATATGAGCAAGAATAACCATCGACGGTTTAAAGTTTAATGAATTTATCACTAATTCAAAGGATAGAAAGAAGTTAAAAATCCCAAAATAAAAAATCTCAGTTAGACGACGCTCTACCGCAATTAAAAAATTATACTTTGATTGGTGAGTTTTTCACATGAAATCGGATTCAACGATAAAGGATTCTTTTCAGCTTTGATGTATTTATATCGAAATCGAAAAAACTCAATTTTAAGTTGTGTTTGCTTAATAAATTTCGATTTTTTAATCTTTAAAAGATGTTTCCGAAAATGAAGCAGAATATTTCTGTACTATTTGTGACCATGTCTGATGTGAAAACGTCTGCGAATAATTTTGAATCTTCATAATTGTATTCTACCACGCTCTTTAAAAAACAACTCAGAGTCATTTTAATGATCAGTATCAAAGCTTTTCTTCCAAATTAGATCCCTATTAGTCATATTCAGTACAAATCTTTTTAAACTTTAATTGAAAGTTTGAAAAATATCAGGTGGAAATTCGTTAGAAACTATTTCCTTTATTTTAATTTTTAATGAAAATATTTGAAAAGTTTGATTGGTTAATTGATAATACTAAGAAATCGGATTGGTTCTTTTGAATTTTAATTTATAAATGGATTTTTGTGTATAAATTATTTATAAACAACAATAAAATTTTTTTTCCAACGAGTCAAAGGAGCAGTCTTCCCACTTTTTGAAAATACTAGTTTTGAAGGCAGTAAAAAATACCATCTTGTGCGGTGGTATTGGTTCGAGCAGATATTTTTATGGGAAAATTTATTGTTGCTGAGATTTGAAAAAGTATTTTCTTATTCAAGAAAAGTTTAATGCTATTTTTTTTTGTTCCTAAAGTCGGAAGGAGTGAAAAGGTTTGTACGATGAAAAAATATTTTTGAAGTTAAATGATATTTTAATTATATGAGTTGATAAGAAATATTCAGAAAATTTTGAAGGATTTTTATGTATAAGACTCTCTGGTTTTTTCTTTTTTAAAAGTTTGCATTTCAGATATGCCTAAATCTTTTTTGATGAGACGAAGTTCTAACGACTCGACAAAAGACGTGATAAACGTAGGAAATGAAACTGTAAAAGTTGAGGAGAAAGAAAGAGAAGAATCGAAAGGTCTGGTTTAATTTTTCGTTAAAAAAAAGATAATATTTTACAACTTAGAATGGTCATGATTTTCTATTCAAAGTTTTTTATTCCTTCCAAAGTTGTTGTTGCTGTAGTAGTAATTGTGTTGTAGTAGCAGATATCGTTGATGTTATTGCTGTTTACATCTATTTTACATTTCGTTCAAATTTCATTCATTAAAAACATAAAAAAAGTATTAAGAATATTTAGGTAAAAATTTACATAAAAAAAAAATAAACAAAAATAGCAAGTTTAGAAGTGCTTTTTAATATTTATCATTATTTATTAATATTTAAAAAGATGGTTATTTAACGGTGTTGCTCGCATCGTTTTAATGCATTATTTATTGCTCGGAGCTAGATTTAAATAATTCATTTCATTGTGAAGAAATGTAGGGTTTATCATTGATGCGCTTCTCCACTTCCGAGATGATTGCTAATTGAATGTCCCTAGCATGTTCTTATTGAACGCAAACAAAATACTAATATAGTAATTGATTATTCAAAATGTAAAAATGCTGTTTGAAGAAATATTTAGAGTTGATTAGCATTTATTAAACCAATTTATAAATAATTCTCCCTCCTCGTTTTCCCCAAACAGAAGACCGGTTTCGTAAGAATGTAAAAATTTAGCGGATGGAACAAATGTTAATACTAAAAGAAATATTCCTTAAAATCTTGAAGTAAACTTTCAATTGCACGTTTTTTAATATTATAGGAGTTTTTGTTTAGAAACGTACCAAGAATTCATTAGTGACCATCTTTACTCTTTACAACCGTGTGGATCTCTGGGCTCACTCAATTCGACAAACCAATTGTATGGATCATTAGGTTCTAACCCCCTTAACCAACTTTCTATAATTGCGTCTCAAAAAAAGTCATTAAAGAATGTTGGAAGCAGGGAGCAAAAAGTGCCGTCGAATCCTGAATGGAAAAATATAGAGACCTTGCTCGCTGCTGCTCAATTATTGAAACTTAAAGAAGACGGATGTTTGGGATTGAAAAAATCTCCTTCTGATTCTGGTAAAAAATCATTTTGGAATCGTCATAAAACCTTTTCTAATCTTCCAAGTCCAACTGAATCAGAAAAATCTGAAAATTCATTAGAAGAAAGTACGCGTTCATACTTTCCAGCTAAATACCAATGTGGGCAGTGCCACAAAGTATTTAAAACTAAATACACCCTTGCTATACATATGCGTATGCCTGACCATACCCAGACTAGACCTTTTGTTTGCAACATATGTAGCAAGGGGTTTAGACTATCTAGCACACTATGCAGACACAAAATTATTCATACGTCAGAAAAACCTCATAAATGCACAAATTGCAATAAAGCTTTCAATCGCTCGTCAACTCTGAAAACTCATATGAAGACGCATTCGCAAGAAAAAGATTTTAACTGCGAAATCTGTGGAAAAGGTTTTCATCAAAAAGGTAATCTGCGGAACCATCGCTTGGTACACAGTGGAGAGAAGCCACATTCTTGTGTTGAATGTGGTAAAACATTCTGTAAAATATCTAATTTAAAATTTCATTTACAATCGCATCAACAGAAAACTTGAAGTTAATGCTCAAATATTTATTCAAATTTTGAATTTGTTTTTATTGCAAACTTTTGAATACTTGTTTGACATATTTTGGAGGCAAGAAATTAAGATGCGCACTTTTATTGAATATTTATTGTGTTCGCAGTTTTATTACGGCTTTTAATACACTAGTTGATAAATTTATTTATAGAAGAACTTTTTTATCCGATATTTATATTGATATTTATATTTCAATTGATTGATTGTATGCATTTTTTAAGATTAAATTTAGATAATATTAAAAATCAGAAAAAAAGTTATTGTTCAAATTTGTCACAAAACAAAATTAAACTTTTCGAAGAACAGAAACTCGATTTTCTCTTCTGTAAAATAAACCAACAAAAGTTTTTTGTTTTTTTTTAAATAAGAAAATTGCAGCAACGGTTTCAAGTAACCTTGTCGGTACATTTATTATGCGTAAAATTTAATAATGTTTATTATGCGTATATTTATTATGCGTGTAATAGTTTGTACGCATAATAAATGTACCGACATGGTACATTTATTATGCGTACAAACTATTAAACGCATAATAAATCTACGCATGATAAATGTACTCATAATAACGTTTGAGACCCGTTTCATCACTGCTGTTGCTATAAAGAGTTTTTAAGATATCAATTCAGGACATTTTGAAAATTTTTCTTAACAGAATGATGTTCGTGATAAACCAGAGATAAGTTTGAAAAAGATTATTAAACTTCATAAAGATCAAAGAAATCTTGAAAAAGTCATAGGGTGATTATGCGTACACTTCATATTAAGTTTGATAGGGAACAATTGATTTACACTTCGTATTGAGAAGTGAGGCAATTTTATTATTTCGTAGCATTTTTCGTAGCATATTTTCGTAGCAAGTTTTCTTTCAAATAAACCTTTTACTTTCAGCTTGAACTTTTATTGAGACAATTATTAAGGGTACCCATTAGTTTTAAGGGTTTTTTGTAATCTTGAAAATATATTCACAGATATTGGTATTGTGTATTTAATTCAAAGTATTATGCTAAGACTTTTCCCCGTCTTTCAGACAGCATACGGATTCCGCGTTAAAAATATTTCTCCTCTTTTGAGGCGATCCAAGAATCAACCCAACTTAATCGTCGTCCATCCCCCCCCCCCCCCCTCACAATTCAATGTATAAAAACCCTTCCGAATTTCCTTTTAAAGCTTTTTTTTGCTCTTGAAAAACGACGCTCAACATTTTTCGGTTGGAATTCATACGGAACCCAATTTTCTTTTATTTGCACTATATCCATAGCCTTTAGATAATTTGAAATTGTTTGTTGAGTCACTCCAAAGGTTTTAAGTCTCTCTTGAGTTTGGAATGAATCTTGGTCCAATGATGCCTCAAACTCAGTGTCTTCAAACTTTACTAGCCTCCATTAGCGTTCTTTGTTACTGGTGTTGAAATCACCGCCGGAACCAGTACTTAGATGTTTTTATTGATGGAGTATGTTCTCCATGTGCTTTTCACAGCAATCAATATCCATCAGCTACACTTTTCATTAAGCTGAAATAAAAAAATCAGTGCTCCCTGCAAATTATTGTTTTGTTGGTACAAAGGTTGACATGGCTAGAGTACAAAGAAAGCCATTTAAACTTCAGCAACACGAACACGATGACACAAACTAATTTTTAGTGGAAAACGATGACTTTTCAAATAGAATATAGTTACAAAATGGTCCGCTGCGATATAATGCTAGTTACGCCATTTTTTGTAAACCCTCAAAGCTTATTTGTACCCACAATATAAACCGCTTAAATTAAAAAAGGAACCATGCCGGATTTTTATGGCTGCATAAAAACAAGAAAAAAAGAACGTAAAATAAAAATCGAAGGTTAAGTAGATCTCAACAAAATGCATTTGGGGTTAAACAGCAGAATGAAAAAACTTCAGCTCAACAAATATTATGTAAAACATCCAGTTCTGTAATATTCAGATTATACTCTCTTCCTCAAAAAACGAAAATAAAAACTTAGCAACAAAAAACTTTCTTGGGTCTCTAGGACTTTTAATTTTGTCCATCTATAATTCCTTTTTTATACATTTATCTTACTTTTAAAGAAATATAAAAGTTATAGGAAAAGCAGATGATATTTCATGGAATATTTTTGTAATATTCTTGGTTATTGTTATAGTTGAGTTCGTGCGTATTCATTCATTTGGGATAAAAAAGGTTCAAAGACAACCAAAAAAAACACACTCCTCGTACCCTTCCTTCATTACAAAACTCTTACGAAATCTCTCTGTGGTAAGTAAAAGCTATTTTTGGCGAATTAAACATTTAAACGCTCAATTCCTCGATAACGCAGTAAACTCAATAAAAACTCAATTTTTAAAATTGAGCTGTGAAAAAATCTGTCAGTTTTCATTTCCTACTTTTTTTAATACCAATATTGATTGACGTAAGACATGCTTGTAATGAATTGCATCGGCTGGCTGTAATTTCTTGCTTACTCAATTTTTGGTTAGCCGTCTTTTTTAAAGTTGTGGAATATTTTATCAAATCTTGACAAGTTTCTTTTGAGTTTGTAGACGAATTAATGTTGAGAGATTTCGAGCTTTCCTTTATCGGGTTTATGTGAATATTGCGGGACTTGCAATTTTCCTCAACAAAAAAAGAAAATGCTACGAAATCAGAGTAAATAGAAAAGTGTAACCTTTTATTAAAAAGATCAAAG
Source organism: Hydra viridissima (assembly GCF_058129835.1). Taxonomy (NCBI): domain Eukaryota; kingdom Metazoa; phylum Cnidaria; class Hydrozoa; order Anthoathecata; family Hydridae; genus Hydra; species Hydra viridissima. The sequence goes on from NW_028324313.1 coordinate 8,872,566, forward strand.
TAATTTAAATATAGTTTATATTTGGTTAGTTTTTTAAAAAAGTTTTTGATGATTTAGTATCTGAAATTATTTACCATATTTAATTGGTCTCGCTTGAGCGAATTTGAATTAAAACTTCCGCTATATGTATTTATAGCTGTTTTGCTTTCGTGTGTTTTATCTTTTGGATTTTTATCAACAACTTTGTGGTTTGAATTGCCAACTTTAGCTAATTTATCGTCTTTCTTATCAGCATAACCGACTTTTCGGGGAATTTTGTAAGAGCTAGATAAAAAACTTGATTTATGGGCGATTGACTCTGATTTTATTCTTTGAAGACACTTAGCAACGTCGCAATAACTAAAACTTTTGATGCACAATTCTTTATTTAACTGAGCAACAAAGCATTTTTGCTTGACAACTTCGCGATATTGTCTAGCATACTCTTCTATATTTTCGTAATGTGAAAAAGTATTGTTATAATTTGAATGTTTGGATTGTGATTTTTTTTTTGAATCAAATGCTTTTAACTCTAATTTATCTTTTTCTAACGTGTTACTTGTTTTTGATGCGGAAGAGTCGGCATTTTTACTAACAAAGACGTTCTCCCATCTCGATAAACACTTTTCGTTTGATTTATTTGCAAAATTAGAGAGGATATTTGGAAAAAATTTTTCAATGTTATCGCAGCTATGAAAGAAGAGGTCTTCGAGTGCTTTCTCTTCTTTTTGCCTGTCTCGTAAATTCAGCGACATTTTGAAAGCGGAACTAACTCTGACGGCAACATCATTTAGCAGTTACTTTTTGCAAAAAAAAAAAAAAAAAAAAAACATTCAAGAAATAATCGACGTCATTAATTCATCAAATTTGACGCAAACTTGAATTTTTTTGACTCTGAATGCGTAAATTTTTTTGATTTTCAATAAATTTCAAGTTTTGAGTAATATCAATTTGATGTTATAAAGAAGCCTGGTTTTACCGTTGCTGAATTAAATAATTGAACACGCGGTTTTATTACTCATTTGATAATTATCAGGCTATGCAATTGTTTGAGTAACAAATCCGGTTTACGAACTTTAGAAAGTATTTCTTTAAAAAATTTTTTTAATCATCCAACATAAGACATGCTTTTGAACATTTTTTTTTGAGTTTCTGGAAAAGTGCATCAAAATTTTTTCTGTGTTTCATTGGCAACTTTTTTTTTTTAATTAACGTTAAAAACTATGAGCCAAAAGTTCAAGAAATTTAAAACTGTATTAAAAATTTTATTTTTTTAAAAAAAGTTCTCTTTTTTAAAAAAATTTTAAGCAGTACCTAGTTCAAGTTGGAGGGAACGGGGTGAGGGGGTCAAATCCCAGAAAGAGTTTTACTTCCTCATTTTAATCAAGATTTGATTAAGTGAAAGAAATACCTTTGAGAGATTTTTTTTTTCTGTGAAAGCAAAACAGTTTTCGATGGATTCGTAACAACGAGCAATTTTAAATTAAAGCTTGAAGTAGATTTTAAAGTAGTTTTGTTTTTAGTTATTAAACGGTTTTTTGCTGTCTAGATCTATTTCCACTGCGACATGATCTGCAAAAGCATTTTGAAGAAAATGACATAAAAAATATCATCAGCGAATGACTTCAATGTTTATTTAGCTGCATCTGGTGGGGAAATATTTAGCGGGAGGTGTGTCCAGGAATTAAAAATCTCCCGATCTAATTTTAATTTCTAAATAAAGACTTAAAAATAATAATTTTTTTTATTTTTAAGTCCTTGTCTAGAAATTAAAATTAGATCGGGAGATAAACACAGAGTTCAGGTTTATCAAAGCAAGAGGACATATTACCAAATTGCAAAAGAAATCATTATACATTAATTTGTGACATAAAAAGAAATTGCACCGCAAACCATACTCGGACTTCAATTGCCTACGCAATGGTGATTTCAAACTTCGTCAAACCAAAAAAAATTGCATTTCCAATTTTTGCAGTAGAAATGGATGGAAAGTGATAATTGCAGATCAAAAGTTTTTTTTCCTTGCTTTTGCTCAGCATTCTGGAAGAAAAGTAAACATTATCTGGGAGAAAAAAAATATTCTCCTTCCAGATATAGGAAATAAATAAACTCTCCTGAAACTTCCAAAGTAAGAAGTCAGAGCCGAACAGTCACAATTTAAATTTTGTACTTAAAATTCAAATTTAGGGCCTGTTTATATGGAAAGCCGGCTGGCTCGTTTGCCGAGCCAGCCCGTTTGCCGAGATATCGACGTCATCAATATTTTAACTTAATTTTATTTTGCGTTTATATGAATAAACGAGCTAGCCCGGATAGCGAGATCTCACTTTTTTTTGCCGAGATCTTGGCAAACGGGCTGGTTAATTTCTTATATAAATTTGTACGCATGCGTATAAACTCTTACATTTTTTAAATTTGAAAGCTTCCGCGTAAAATAATAAATTTAATAATAAAACTGACAACTTCCTTGTAATTAAAATTTTAGTTGTTTTTCTTTTATATTTACCAAAGATCCAGTATCTTTTAGGTAATATAAAGTAATAGCTACTTTTTTATCTGCTGATAGAGCTCTAGAGTTAGGCGAAAAAGGGTCAGGAGATAAATAAGGGCTTAATTCTGAAACCAAATTCATGAAAAGAAACCGTGAAAGGCTAAAATTTGTTTTCCATACATCAATGGGAGCTACACCAGTTATTATATTATGCCACCATAAATCAGTTCTGCCAGTTTTAAACCAGCAACAACGATTTTTTCTTTTAAGGCACCTCTCTCTTGCTTGTTTCATCTTTTGAAGTGATTGTGATCGTTTTCGTAAAAGAATAATAGTTAAAAAATTATCAAATTTAAATTTGTAAAGCTTATATAACACAATTAGGCTTTTAAGAAGCATTATTTGTGTTATAATACCAGTTAAACATATTGTTAAAATGCAATGTTTTTTTTTGTCGCTAGCCGCCATCTTTAAAGTTATTATTTTACCGATAAAGAGGCCAGCCCTGCTAGAAAAAGCCAGGCTGACCTCGATATCATTTTTTATTTTTTTGGCAAAAAATTCATATAAACACTATTTTAAAACTGGTTCGTTTTCCGGGCTAGCTCGGCAAACGGGCTAGCCCTTGTCCATATAAACAGGCCCTTAAACGACGAATTTTGAAAACCCCATTTTGTATTTTAAGCAAAAAGGGAATCCTCTGCTCTTTTATGTAAAAACAAAAGACTGATGCCTAGGTTGCAGATTACAGCCTCCACAACCACAGATTATTAGCCATAACCATAAAGAGTGTATATTAAAATTACCCAACCAGCTCCAGTTTAAAAAATGCCATGATTTAAAAAGTAGATATAAATTAAATAGTTAGCATAAATTAAAAAACTGTCATACAACAGTTGTTAAAGATGAAAATGAAATGAAGTAAAAACAACAGCCGAAAGTATTAACAATACTTTAAACGCTCAAAAGATGGAAATTAATGATGTCAGCATAAATTTATTTTTAAAAACAGCATTCGATTATAAACAGAGCAAGTTTATTAAACATCTGAAGGATTAATAAAACCTTCAACTAATAACGGCTTTAAGCTTCTGTTTTTGATTAAGTCATCGAATTCGGATTTCCTATATTTGTCTATTGATCAATTATTTCCAGCATAATTTATAAAAGGTTTTTTCTGTAACGATAAGATCAAAAATTTGTCAAGAAGCAGCAACATCTGCAGCAACATCTGCAGTAACATTTGAAGCAACATCTGTAAAAACAAAAAAACGGCACCGCTTTTTAAATCCTTATTTACCCACTCTTAAAATGAGTCATCGTGAATAATTTTTTTTATCGAAATCCCAAAGACTTTTAATAATTGTTGTCTACTAAATCTATCAATAATCATTTACCTAATATCTTTCGCAAAATTTACTGCAAATATTGTCTTTTACATATAATCGAGCTGTTTGTTAATCGAGCCCTTCATTTGTTTTAAGGATGTTATTTGTATTAAATGAAAAGGTTTTTCAAAAAAAAGTTTGTTAGAAAGTTGTTAGAAAATAAAAAAAGCTTCTTGTCGATAGGCGGCATCCAAATGTTATCAAGGTATTTAAGTCAGCAGACAAAAACAAAAATCTATATTTAATTAATGAGTTTGTTACATGCAAGATGTTTATGGGTAAAGTTAAATACAATTTCCTTGTAATCTTATTTACAAGAAGAATATTTTTTGACAGGACGTAACACGATTTGGTTTCAGCTTGTCAAAGTTTATAAAACCTCTGCGAAAAATTTTAATTTTTGGTTTCGAGTTGTTGTCGTACTTTATTTCGAGCTGCGTAGGATGGTTTATTTGTTTGATTATGTTGAGAAAAGTGCAATCGACGGGAATAAATTTGAGAAGATTAAGACTGGTATGTTTGCAATAGGATAATGAATGTCAGTTATGCGATAAGATTATAAACGCGACTAAGAAATTGTCATTACAACAATTATAATTGATACTTCATCGAAAGTTGTAAAAGGTGTAAGAGTTTATTAATCGAAAGACGTAAATCACATGCTACAAAAGAGGTTGTCCCGAAGTATTACTTGTTAGGTAACACTTTTGTAGTACTTTTATTTATATATATTTACGTATATAAATATTTTCCGTATATGCATACATAATACTTTTTGCTTTTTGACTTGATGCTTATTAATAAAGAAGTAGAATGTAGTTTGTTGCAGTAGGGTCCAGTGCAGAAAATGTATTTGTTTACAGGAAGTTCTTCGCATTTCTTTTCTGAAAATGAAATAGATTTTATACTTGAGGTATTGTGTTTCAAGCCCGCCAGCTAATTCCTTGAGAACTGCCTGCTCTTCTCCGACAAATACCCTGTAGAAAGTTGTCCAAGAGTTTTCCTTCATAAAAAGCATCAGTTTAATATTTGGTAAACCTGCACTAGCAATACTTGATCTTAGCCAATAGGCAAAGAAGTGATTCATCGAGAATAGATTTATATTTAAATAAAATATAAAACTCAATGAACTTCTCATGAAATATTTTTGTTCAAAGTTAAATTTTGAAAAAAGTTTTATTTTGGATTCATAACTATTGCTTCATGGCGAAAAATCTTTTTTTTACTCCACCAAAAACTATACAATTAGTTGAAACGCTTTCCTGAAAAGACATTTAAATACTTTATTTTTACTTTACTGTCTGTCACCATCATGAGAGATCATCAATTTAATCTTCATCCGTGCATTCTTCATCTATATGTTTTTCATCCATCTACTCTTTACCTATTAATTCTCCATCTATACATTCTTAATAATTACTCATTCAATATTCTTAAAACTTAATTAATTTCTTTCTCTGGGAACTCAAGAAATTTGCACATTGGTACACAACAGTACGACTAGTTTAACGACTATAGGAGAAGAAGCTTTTATCCCAGGTGAAAACCAGTCCGATACTGAAAGTTATTTTAACTAAAGAGAGCACTTAAAACTAGTGTTACACTGATAAATTTTTTTTTTTTTTTTCACTTTTTGATTTTCTCTGATTCTAATTTTATCACATTTTATTTGTTCCTCACTTTTAAAAGTGAACTCATTGTATGAGCAAATTTTCTTAAATATTGTTAAATACTATAATAGATATAAATTATATAAAAAGTCTAAATTTGAAATTAAAGCCGTTTGTACGTAGATATAAATCATGACTTTTTGGCGTTAAGTGTCTCATTTCATTTGGAAAAATCAATTCAAGTCTTTCATTCATAACATACAGTTCTTTTTCGCCATACAAATAAATAGCCTTTTAATATTTATAAATATTTCGTTCGTTTTAAACAAATATTTACCTGTTTCTATATGCAAGTACTTACCTTTTGACCTTTTGATATACAAGTACTTGGTTGTTTTATTTTGTTTGATGTTTTGCAGATTTTTTTTTGAATTCATTAAAAAATTTTTCTTTCCAACTTTTTTAAACTTTATAACTATCATGATTTTAAATTGTTTTCATAAATATTTCAAAAATTGTAAGATGATTAAAAGTTGTTAATGATTTTAGGATTTACATGAAAAATTTTTCAACTCGCTGTTTACTGTTTTTGTTTTGAAAGCAACTCTTTCACTATTACTAAGCTACGAATTAACATAAGCTTGACTGGCTACTTCTTTTCTTTGGACATGCTTTTTCTTAGAGTCTACAACGGTTTAATATAATAGACACCCTGCAGCTTATTTTCATCGATTGCAGTATTAATTCTCCAAATGCGTTTATGTGCTTGTTTTTTACTACGTGATTATTAAAGTTCGAGTGCATCTCCCAAAATTTCTTAAGTTTCATGTTATTACTACTATTAGTAGTATTTTTAATTTAATTTTTCTTCTTATTATTAATTTCGCTGTTTTTGTTATTTATAATTTTTTTTAATATTTGTTGCTACGGCATTATAAACTAAAGCTGTTGATGAATGAACACCTCTTGAATAATCTGTTTGTTTTTCAATAACTAGGTCATATAGCTAATTCATTAATTAGTTATTCAGCTAATTGTTTAATTAGTTAGATTAATCAAAATAATTTTTTCACTTTCTCTTCTTGCTCTTAAGACGAAAAAAAAAAATCTGTTAAGATTTTTGAAAACATTTAAAACATGACAACTTCTCTATCATTCTCTTCCCTTTACTCTTGGAATGAAGCTCTTTTCAGTATGATAAGAATGGTATACAGTATAATGAGCAAGCAGACCTTAAAATTGGGTTGGTGATAGGTATAATATCTACATAAATCACACCTTTTAGTAATACCAAATTCAGCATCAACTCTGCGGCAGCTTAATAATTCTCTTGAATTTTCAGTTTTAGTTTAGTATTTCAGTTTTATTATAGTAAATGTCACAAGTTTTAAAGATTACTATTTACAATCAAAATTCTTTAAATTGTTCATGGTTTATAGGAACTTACTTTCTTATCTTTTAAAGGAAATGAAAGTTTAAGCGAAATTCCTGGACACACCTCCCTTGAAATACCTTTTCGAAAAGTTTCGTTTTTAAAACTTTGCGCATTAATAATTAAAGCCAGCAATACTCTCCAAATTTTGTGAAATCTAATGGTTTATATTTTTACTTTGTGAGAAAAATTTTTTGAGAAAAACTTTGCGAGAGCTCTCGAATTACTTCATCAACTTTAATGTTGATAGTTTGTTAGTTACTTTAACAAATTATCATTAACATTAATAACTATCATTAATTTGATCTAAAGTGTAGCACGTTTTCGTAAATTTTAGATTTTTAAAGCCCAAATAAAACTGCTTTACACTCAAAATATTTTTTGGATCCGAACACAAAATCTAACAGGTGGAACTCAGCATCGACCGATAAATTTGATGATCTAATTATATTTTTTGTTGTGAAATTTGTAGCTACAATTTTTTTTTTTTTTAATTTATTTTATTTTATTTTATTTTATTATTTTCAGCTATTGAGCAGCTGAAAGATAACATGTCCGAAAAATAAAAAACGAGTTATCGATAGTAATCTTCAAGGGTTGGTGCTTCGTTTACAATAGAAAAGGAGCAAACTCAACGTAAATAGAGTTTGCAATTGACAAAATAGTTTTTTATTAACCTTTATTTTTCTTTTGAAAAACTTTTAAAAAAGGGAAGAGTTCTTGAAACATCTTTTCCCCTCTGCAGTTAGCAATATCTTTTTCATTCATTGTTAAATATGGTTTATTGTTATGAAAAGTCGTGAAAAAGCGTGAAGTATCGTAAAATCTCGTGAAAAATTATGAAAAGTCGTGAAGTACCGTGAGTTCTTGAAAGTGTAGTTTGTAATGGAAAATATTACGAAACTGCTTACGATCATGAATCCTAATATTAGGCTTAAATTAAGGTTTAAGATTCAACACAATCTTTGTTGCGCACTTGTAACTACACTGACCAGCATCCAAAAGTAGTTGCTTTGAGTTGCTCATATACAACTTTTTACTGAAACTGAAATTTTAATTTAACTGCCCCCCCCCCCCCCCCCCCCCCCCCAAAATTTAAAAAAATTGGCTTTTATTTGAAGGATGATAAACAACACTTTTGATGTCGTAGAAAACTTTAAAAAAATCTTTTTTACTTATTTTATATCAATGGTGCCTGTGTTCAAAAATTTTCATGAAAACATAACTTTATTATGAAAAATAAGTTACACTTTCGGATTCAGCACCCTGTAATTATTTAAAAATAGCAGTTTTCAAACGCAGTTCAGTGTTGTTAGAAACAAAATTTATATGACAGCTACTTTTTTACAGCAGAGTTTTTCTTTTAAAAAGTTTCAGAAGATAAAAAAGATTTTGTACTAAAAAGTGAATATCATGAAAATGCTTAACTATGCATACTGCTTCTAAAGTTATTTATATTTAAGTATACTCAGCAGAAATTTGCGTTCGTTATTCACATAAACTCACTGAGAGGATCGCCAAGTGGATAGCTGATCATTCTTAAATAAAAATCAACATATAAAGATTTTGGACTTTGCTATTAATTTTATACCATTAGGATCTTCGGATCTCCAGGTATTTCGCTGGGAACGATTCATTATTTATGATCAAAATAAGATGATTTTATTTAAAATATTTCAAATTTTTGAATCCAAATTGAATCACTTTTTAGGTTTCATATTAAATTGAAATTTCAACAGCTAACATGCTGTAAGGATGGTTTTTTATAACGGTTTAAAAATATGGACTTTTTTGCATGTGAGAATTTTATTGAAACAGTTTTCAAAACTGTTTAAAGATGCTTTGTTGCCTTATAATATTCAAGAGTTTTTAAATTTACTGTTAAGCTTTTATTGTAAAAAAAAAAATTAAGACATTTTTTATTTTTCATTTTTTATCATAAAAAAGTTAACAGTTGACATATATGATATATATATATATATATATATATATATATATATATATATATATATATTATCGATGATATTTTTATATTATATGACGCAGCAATAACAAAAATGGTAAACAATATTTTTTGCTTGTAATTTTAGTTAACATCTGTTTAAATGTAAAAATATGTTTAGGAACAAAAACGTAACAAAAGTAAAAAGGAGAATATTAAACAGTTGAAAAAAAACCTCGCACGCTGTCAACATTTGAAGGTAAAGGCACTATACAAAATGGATTACATAGCATGGATAAAGACAATCTCGCTTATCCTAATAAACATTACTGCTTTATTGGGAAACTTTATGATGATTATGATTTGTATAAAGATTAAGAAGCTCAGAAAGCTGCAAAACGCTTTTATTTTCAATATGGCGATTGCTGATTTTCTTCAAGCACTATTAATCATGCCTACTGCATTCGTAGGTATTTATTTCTCAAAATGGGTATTCGGTTTCAAAGCTTGTCAAGTGTTTGCAGTAATGAAGCTAACCATCACTTTAACATCGGTTTTTTCCTTAGCAGGCATCAGCCTGCAGAGATATTTTTTTGTGGTAAAACGTACTTATCGCTTGAATACTAAAAAAAGTGCAGCATGTGGCATTATTTTCGTATGGAGCATTTCTCTTTTTTTATCGGTAACACCTTTTTTAAGCTGGGGTGAACTGGGATTTGAACCTGGGAAAGAGGTTTGCACGGTATTGTTTCATAAGGACCTATGGCATACATTAACTATTGCTTTGTTTGGCCTCATAATTAATATAATTATCATGATTACTTGCTACTGCCTTATTTTCCGAAAACTTCGTCATTTTCATCTCTCGCATCAAATAGTGGCCAACGACAGTTTTAGTACAACTATTAATGACAAAAGCTACAAAGAGGAAAACACGTTGGATTACAACAACGTCGACTGTGTTTCTAGTACTAATGGCTGTTCATTAAACAATAGCATATCCAAAGACGAAGAATACCAAGCACAAAATGTATATGAATATAGTTTTGAAAAGCAGCATCCTAGATCATTTTTAACGGTTAAAAATTGGGTGACTAAAAAGCTTCGTTCGCAAAGAAGTCTTTTGGTAGGCGTAAGCACCAAAGAGCTTCAACTTCTAAAGACTATAAGTATAGTTGTGGTAACATTTATATGTTGTTGGGCACCCTACTGTGTTTTCAACATAGCCAGAACTTTAAAGTTAGTTGACAATATAGACGCAGCAGACACAGTGACAATGTGGTTAGGGTTTTTAAATAGTGCGTTAAACCCTCTTATTTATGGTTTAATTAACCACCAGTTTAAACGCTCAATGGTGGATATTTTACGCTGCAGAAAGTAAATGAACCAAGAGCAAAATCGATTTATTGGATATTTGTTGAAAAAAAAAACATTTATTGCAACATTTTATCTATCTAGTTTATACCACCTAATATTATGGCATTTTGGTAAAAAAAAAAAAAAAGTTTAATGATTAATCTTTACACAGACGCTGTATATAAATTCACGCTGTATATAAATGCACGCTGTACATAAATGTGTATAGAAATATCAGCATATATCTCAGAAAAATGTTTATCATTTGACTATTATATGTTTATTACAAAAATTAAAAGGTAAAAAATATATATATCACTAAACAAAGTAATGGAAATCAAAGAATTTAATGGTCGCCCTGACTAAAATACGACTTTAGTTCTAATCCCCCTCACCTCTCCTCCTTCCTCCTTTTTATTAAAATAGAAGAAATACGAAGTCAAAGTAAGTTATATTACCAAAGAACAAGCTTTACAAACCAATCCAGTAATTTAAATTAAATCGAACATAAAATTGGTCATTATTTGTTATAATTCATTAAATAAAAAAACACAACAAAATAAACAAATGCCGGTTTAAATTATTATCTTATTAAACTGTTTACTTCTGACCATATTTTTTTGAAATGTTATTCACCCTTTATTTTTTTTTTCATCAAAATTTCTTAAATCACAATATCATTAATGATATTCATAACAAATCAGCTGTACAACGTCAAAACACAGTATCTGTATTTTTCATAATTGGATATGAAAATGATTTTGTAAAGTACGTTGGGCTGCCTCCTTAACTTCATACTTATCACTTGAAGCTTCATAGTATGAAATTTCAAGTGATAAGTATGAAGTTAAGTTGGCGGCCCAACGTAACTTACAAAACCATTTTCATATCCAATTATGAAAAATACAGATACTGTGTTTTGACGTTGTACAGCTGAAATGTTTGATTTGTTTGATTTCCAGTTTGTTTACCGGTTACCGGTTAATTTTGCTATATGTTTTATAAATATTAATGGTGTTGTTATGGTTACATCTTTTACAACTTTTTTTTTTTTTTTTCAATTTTTTCTTTTTCTTTTAATCTTCACTCCATTTTACTTTTTTTTTAACTCAAATTTCTTATTATCTTTGCTTCATTCTAATTTTTGTGAACTCACTATGACTCACATCACTATTTGTTGGTTTGCGTTGTATGTCGTGAATTGCTTTGTTTTATTTGATTGCATTTTGCATGAAGTCAGCTGTGGGCTGGGTGAGTAATGGTATAACTTATATTCCAGTGACGGATAAAAAAGTTTATATATATATCTTGATCAGTGCTTTGGCGCTTTTGACCAAGGAAAGTGCAGTCTGTACAGTCTGCACAGTTCTACTATGTGTAACATTTTTTTAAAAATGTCAGGAGAAATAAGAAAAAAAAAGAAAAAAAATAATAAAAGTAATAAAAGTAAAATAAAGGGACCAAATTAAAAAATCCTTGACGGGAAACTGTTTAAAAAAAGAGAAATTAATCACCCAGTAGGCTGCAAGACAGGGAGCAGAAGACCAGCACCTGTAATGTAGTGTACCTATGTAGTTTTGGTAGAAATAATCAAAAAGATATGTTTTTGCTCAATTTTTGTTCATACGATTCAAAATATAACTAGATAAGCTTTTGTTGATTAAGTTTATAACAGTAAGGATCACAGATTAACAATCATGTTTTTTCTCAACTGTTGAACTTGAAAGAATAACTGCCTGCGAGTCCGTTCTGTTGGTAACATTGGTAACAAATGAAGATGAATTCAATGTTTTGATTTTTTTGTTTATATTTCGCTTCTGCATAATTCATACCGGCAATTGCATAGGTTTTGTTGCAAACTTCTTTCTTTATAAAATTTTAACTAAAAGAGTTTTTTTTTGTTTTTGATTAAAAACAACAAATATTTAATAATCAAAAGAATCTTCAAAAAAACGCGTGATTTTTTGTGGATTTACATTGAAGTCAGAATCAAAGGTTTGCTGAAAATTCTTTTCCGATCAAAAATAGAGCAATCATTTATGATATTATGCAAAGAGACTTAAGCATTATCAGAAAGATGATAGCAAAGCGAAAAAAAGGCCTTAGAAGTATATCAAGTCAGGATAAAAGATCAAAAATATAGCAATCATTTGTTATTATGCAAAAATAAATTAAACTAAAAATGAAATAAATTAAACATAATCAGAAAGGTGATAGCAAAGCGAAAAAAAGTCTTTGAACTGATCGATGTTTTATAACGTGGTATTTCATATTCCAAGTTACAAAACGTGTTCATTACTTTTGTAAAGTTATAGCAGTGTTATAAATTATAACTAATTATCAATTTACAACTCTCTTGAGAAACATAATCGTCGCAATATAACTACCATTTAAATTTTATTGTATTAATCTACGTTTATTTAATATTTGATATCTATCTAATATTTGATAGATAAAACTTTTGAAGTTAAGAGGTGTTATTATTTTAATTTATCTATCAAATATAAAAAAAATTAAAAAATTAAAAAAAAAAAAAAGTAAAATTAATTTTTATGGAGAAAAAATCTGCGTCCTGAAAGATTTGACGCAAATCCAAATTCTTCAACATCAGATAAAGAATGGACTCACTGTTTTAAAACTCTCAAAAGTTTCTTTTTATCTTTAGAATCTGACGAAAAACTAAGAATATTAATAAACTTCGTATCACCAACTATTTATGAATGCATATCCGATTCACTATGTTTTGGAAATGCGAACGACGTTCTCAAATCGTTGTACGTTAAACCAAAAAACGAAATATTAACTCGGCATCAATTGGCAACACGTAAGCAACAAGCTGGCGAAACACTAGAGGAATTTGTGCAAGCTTTCCGAACTCTTGCAAAAGATTGCAACCTCAAAGCAGTAATAGCCGATGTTTATTGTGATGAGTCTATTAGGAATGCGTTTATCACTGGCTTAAACTCAAGCATAATACACCAAAGGCTACTGGAAAACACGATGCTCACACTAACATCGGCATTCGACCAAGCACGCTCATTAGAACTTGCTCAAAAGCACTCGGAACAGTACCAATCTAGCGTACCCCAAATCAATGGAATGCATAATGCAAGAAAGTACAATGATAATCAACTAACTTCACCGCCGTCCACAAAACTGTGTAATTTTTGTGGAAACAATCGCCATCCACGCAGTGCTTGTCTTGCTCAAGAGACTACATGTCACAAATTTTAAAAACGAGGACACTTTGAAAAAGTGTGTAAATTAAACAATTCATTAGCTATTACTAAATCCGATGGTATACTAGCAATGGTTAGTGCTGGGACAACTAATTGTCTTTCGAACGCAATTCGGAAAGTGGAAATAAATGGGTGGAACTTTTCTGCATTAACAGATACGGGAAGCTCGGACAACTTTATCAACAAATACATAGTAGATAATTACCAAATCCCATATACGAAAAGTAGCGGCAGCGTATCGATGCCATTATCATCGCTGAGTACAAAAACCCAAGGCTACTGTAGGGTAAATATGATTTTCCAAAACCAAAAGTATGCTAATATCACCTGGTCAATCTTACCTAACTTATGCGCTGATATTATCCTTGGTCAAGCTTTTATGAAACAGCATAGCAATATAACAATCCCTTTTGGAGGAATATTACCCCCTTTGTCAGTTTGTAGCGTAAAGAAATCGCAAATATCACCTGCAACATCATTTGCAAATCTTTCCAAAGGCTGTCGACCGATTTCAACTAAATACCGAAGATTCAGTCACGTTGATAAGCTGTTCATTCAGTCCGAAATTAGGAAATTATTAAAGGAAGAAATTATAAAACCAAGTAACTCACCTTGGAGGGCAAAAATTGTAATCACTACAAATGAATGACACAAAAAACGAATGTGTGTTGATTATTCCCAAACTACAAATAAGTTCACTTACCTCGATACCTATCCTATACCCAGAATAGAAGACCAAATTAACGAATTGTCCAAGTACCACTTTTTAAGTACTCTTGATCTTACTAGCGCCTATCATCAGATACCACTTCTAACAGAAGACAAGCCATATACAGCATTTGAAGCTGATGGCAAACTATATCAATTTACTCGGTTGCCATTCGGTCTAACAAATGCCGTTGCTGTTTTCCAACGGAAAATTGACGAATTTGTAATTGAGAACTCTTTAAAAAACACCTTCGCGTGTTTAGATAATATTTCGGTAGCAGGGATGACTTAAGCTGAACACGACTTTAGTTTAAAGAAATTATACGAAGCAGAGAAGGAAAACAAGCTTACTTTTAACAGTAGCAAAAGTGTAATTTTAGTTCAATAAATCTGTTTGGCTATATTGTATCTTATAATAGCACAAAGGCAGACCCAGAAAGATTGCAACCCCTACTTAATTTATCTTTACCTCTAAATGGTAAAGCTTTACAAAGAACTGTAGGACTCTTCCCCTACTACTCAATGTTTATCCGTAACTATTCTGAAAAAATTCGTCCATTGTTACAGTGTCTAACATTCCCACTCAACCAGCAAGCCACAGACTCTTTTAAACTACTAAAGAACGATATTGCAAATGCTGTTGTAAAAACAATTGAGGAAACGATCTCATTTGTTGTCGAAACGGATACCTCTGATTTTTCGTTGGCTGCAACATTAAACTAAAATGGTCAGCCAATGGCCTTCTTCTCGAAATCTCAAAACCAACATGAAACGCACCAACCGGCATGAAAAAGAAGCATACGCGATTGTAGAAGTTCTTCGGAAGTGGATACATTACTTAACCGGACGTCATTTTACCTTAGTAACCGACCAACAAGCTGTTCCGTATATGTTCAATCAGAACCATCGAGGCAAAATTATAAACGATAAAATTATGCGATGGCGTACTGAACTTGGTTGCTACAGCTACGACATACGGTATCGACCAGGTAAGTATAACCAAGCAGCTGATTGTTTAACAGGTTCCTCATGCTCCGCTTTACTGACTCAAAAATGATCAAAAAATGAAAGCTCACTTTGTTCGTATGTAAGCAACAATAAAGTAAAATTAGAAGAGCTTTATGATGATCTCTGCCACCCAGGCATTACAAGAATGAATCATTTTGTCCACAGTCAAAACTTACCATACTCCATAGAAGAGATTAAAAGTGTTGTAAACCAGTGCATTACCTGCTGCGAACTGAAACCTCGATTCTACAAACCACTCAGTACTTATCTTATAAAAGCAACCCAACCATCGAGCGCCTTAACATAGATTTTAAAGGCCCACTTCCAACATCAACTAAAAATCGTTACACCTTTACAATTATTGATGAATACTCACGATTCCCATTTGCTTTCGCTTAACCTGGTACTTCTTCCTCGTCGGTAATAAAGTGTTTTAAGAATCAATTCTCTTTATTTGGCTTTCCTGCTTATGTTCATTCTGACAGAGGCAGCTCTCTAACGTCAGAGAAACTAAGTACTTTCCTTCATACTCGAGGCGTTGCAACGAGCAGAACGACACCTTACAATCCTAGAGGAAACGGAGAAGTAGAGCGCTTTAACGAAATAATATGGAAATCAATAATATTAGCCCTCAAATCGAAAAATCTACCAGTCGAAAACTGGGAAATTGTGTTACAAGATGCCTTACATTCAATACGTTCTTTACTCTGTACTGCAATAAATGCAACACCACAGGAAAGGTTCAGCAATTTTCCACGGAGATCTACAAACGGACAATCTATCCCAACTTGGTTGCTAGAACAAGGGAAAGTATTTGTAAAGAAGCACTTTCAATCTAGTAAATACGATCCCCTAGTAGAAGAAGCCAATCTAATAGAAGCAGAACCAAATATCAAAACGAACGAGAATCTACTGTATCAATTAGAGATTTAGCACCATTAGAAGGAGATAAAAAAAACCCTCATCCTAATCCTGAAAATGCTGACAAAAAGGATTCCATTCACTCAGAGCATACCCCAAAACTAAATAAACCACTAATTGCAGACCGAGAAAACTTGCTTTATACGGTATCTAAAATGGAACTCATCCAGAAGTACAACCTAGCCCTTTTCCCAGACGTTCTCAACGAAACCGGAAAGCGCCCCAATAGTTTGGATTTGAGGACAATTTATTTTGTTGATTGGAAGAATTTTATAAATTATAACTAATCATCAATTTACAACTCTTTTTAGAAACATTATAATCGTCGCATTATAACTACCATTTAACTTTTATTGTATTAATCTACGTCATTTGATAGATAAAACCTTTGGAACTAAGAGGTGCTAATATTTCAAGCAGCGATAAAAATTTCTTTGCGTACCAAATTTGTAATCGTTGATTAAAAGAATTTTTTGTTCTATATTAGAAAACTACACTAGAATTACACTGACCAGACACTTAATTGAATTCCAAAAGTCAACTTTAAAAGGAACAGTAATACCAGGCTAGAAGTTAAAGAATTAGCCTGGATTGAAATAACTGATTTAGAGGAATTAACTAATCCACTCAGAAATGATAAAGGTTTAAACGAAAAATGATAAAGGCTTGAACTACACGAAGATATTTTATCCACTGAGAAGTGTGAACTTTAAAACGAATATTAATAGAGGTTAGAAACTTGATTAATAGACTAAATTTACACCGTTCGATTACTTTATCCACTAAGAAATATTAACTTGAGAACAGACATAGGCCAGAATTTGGAGAAACAGCCTAGAAAAACACCTAGCAGATACTTAATCCAATTAGAAACGTCAACATTCTAAAGAATAGTGATACTGGGCTGGAACTGTTAGATGAACACTAGATTAGAGCATGGAGAAATTCGATTTTTAAGAACTGACACTGGGCTATAACTTTAAAACGAATATTGAGACTTGGCTAGAAGTTTTAGAATGGAAAGGAATCATACTGAGCAGAAATTATTGCAATTAGAAATTTCAATTTAACATTGACACTAGCTTTAACATTGACCCTAGCTTAGAGCTAAGAGAATTAGGCTAGAAATACACTGAGTAGAAACAAAATCCAATTAGAAATGACAACTTTAAAATGAATAGAGACACTGGGGTAGAAATTTTTAAAAGCTAGGCTAGAATTAAACCGAGGAATTATCTTATCCATTCCTTAACTCAATCGATCGTTAACTCAAGACAAGGAGTTGGAATTTTAGGCTAGAAATACACCGAGCTGTAACTTAATGCAATGCCAATTTATATATATTGGGTTGAGGAATAATT